>NW_019396025.1:0-111127 GCF_000591075.1 Eurytemora carolleeae
TTTTTTATTTAAACTTCCTTCGATAAGGTTGTAAAATGTATAAAAATCGAAGATTTATACAATAAGTTTACATATATATATATATATATATATATGTTTTTGATGTGTTTACCCTTCTCATGTTTACTCTTGTTTACTGGTCCAGTAATAAACAAACTAAACCAAACCAAACCATATAACTCTCTCATAAAGAACGAATATTTCTTTGAAGTATTTGACTTTTTCCTTTAACTTAATTTCTAATAATTCTCCGTCAAGTTTTCATTGTAACAAAACTTTTTTTCTATGTTTGTGTATGTCCAGTGTGTGTGAGTTAGTGTGCGAGAGAGAGAGTTGCTACCTTTCTATCCTACTGTATCTCTTTCTGTGTTGGATGAGGCTGAACAAAAGCCTCCAGTTGTATTGGAGACCTCCTCCGGATCGGAAGGATCATGTGAGGCTAATGGTTCAATATCTCGGGTTGGTTTTATCCTCCCTCCTTCTTCACCTTCTCACCCTACCTTCCTGTGGCAAGGAAAATGTTAACCGTAAGTTTTAACAAAATGGTGGATTTTTGGCGGGTAATTGATTTGTATAAAACTGCCGCAAAGTATTATAGATTACGGGAGGATAATCTATGCCTGGGTGGTACAGGGTGCAAGGTGTATAGTATACCCAAGGGGGAGGGGAGGGATTTATTGATTTATGCAGAAATAATCAATGTTCAATAATTTTATCCGTAAACTTAACATCATTGGAAACGTTCTATAAACATTTAAAAGAATGTTACATTTTATTCCTCATTTATATTCCAGTCATGTTTTTCCAGTCGATTAGTTGAGTAAAAACGTCTGCCCCATAATCCTTAAAACTTATTCCTCGGATTTATGGATATTGGAAAAAGTTCAATTTAAAACTAGAAATTCCCCAGAAAAAATAAATTAGAAAATTTTGTTAAATTTTGCATCAACATTCTTGAATAATTTATATCCGGAAGATACTTTTTAGAAAATGATTTATGTAAAATACTTTCTAACATTTGTCAACTTAAATGTCTATTATTGACATTTTGCTTTACTCTAATATCTACTTTCCAGGGTTTTGAAATATAAAAATGCAAAATTTAAAAACCGAAAAGTGTGACTGAATTTTGACGAATATTTCCTTGCTTAATATTTATAAAAAAAATTTTTTGGCAATTTGATTAGAAGTTATATATAGATGAGGGGGAAGGCAAGTTACGTTAAATATCTTCCTTGCCGCAAATAATGTCACAAATTCAATAATTATACTTCCACACCGCACAAAATGCATTAGTTCTTTAATGGAATCAGGGTTTATAAATACACTCAAATAAAAAATATTATATAGAGGTCAAGGCCTGTTTAGTGTTCAGGAGTATCCAAAAGATTTCTAAGCTTACTGCCATTGGGATAGAGCAGTGGGGGGCTGCCTCCCCCCCCCCTCAATCCAGTCTTTAAATTGGTTAAAATTCCATCGATTTCCATTAATCATCATAAATGGCTTAAAATTTGATATTCCTTATTTTGAGGGAACAGTGAATATTCTTTTCCTAGAAATAACTTTAAAAACTTATCATTTATTAAAGATTTAAAACATATATATACACACATCCCAAAATATTTATTCATTTTTCTTTTATTTCTATTTCATTCATATATGTGAATGCAAATTGCAAATACATTTTTTTACAAATCTACAGCAACCCTCAAATTAACTGTTTGTAAAATGAATTAAATACTAATTTATTCCATTACATTATTACATAATAAAATTTCAACAGCTTTTCAAAAAAAATGTTATGACTACTTGCAAACCAAGAGTTTTTTAAGTTTCTTTGCAAATATTTCTTCTTTTAAAACAATTTACTTTTGAACAAACTTAGATTTATTCTTAAAAATACTTTTGAGCCTTTTAGCAATAAATTTATTCTGATTCTGATTTATTCTAGAGGATAAAATGTTTCTTGTAGATCCGTTTTTTTTCTATTCCATTTGTGTGCAGGGGTATATACCCCCCCCCACACTATACACCCCTGGCTAAAGTTTTTCTAATTTGCCATTTTTTCTCCCTCACCCTGTATCTCTGAATATTCTTAGAAGCGCCGACCCAGAGCCAGTAGGTGCTCCTCTGAAACTTAGATGTATACTGATTATTTCGACCTGTAAATCGTCATATTACAAAAGTTTTATGTCGTCTTTACAGTCTCATCCTGTGTGGATAACTCTGTACTTTAGTTGGAATATCTTTTCTATCTATTTACTCTATTAAGAGGGTAAAAAACTGTCTTTTGGATTTCTACAATACAGTCTTAGGAAAATATGAGAAAGTTTCCCTTTTCCTATTTTTTATGTGAAGAGCTAATTGAAGGATTAATTTAGAATTGTATTGACGATATCATAGTTCCACTACAACTAGACAGAAAATTAATTACTGGTACATTGTGACCTCGTAGCTCCTCTAGTTTTAACTTTACGCAGTATACAGTTACGTACTAGGAATTCAAAACAATTCTGTTTTAATCCATAGCTCTTCGATATGAGAAGTTATGATTAAAAAACATAAAGGATTTCAATCTTTAGTTTGACGTGATGATGATTGGTTTTGTAAATCTGTAAAGATTCTTTTCTATTATCTACCTGTTCCTTGTTGTAACCTAAAGAGGAGCGGAGGGGCCTTATTCTAGTGGGAAATCGATGAATATCTTATAGTGGGGGAAATAACTTTAGGTTTATGGGGGAAAATCTCCTTTTTCCGTTCAATCTATTTCCCATTCAATTTCTTAGATTGTCAGTAGAGAATACTTTATTGACAAGCGTAAACCATTTATAAACTATGTTTTATTAGGGTGCCATGTGCTTCTTTTTCTGTTATTATCAGTTTTACCTTTTCAAGCTGCCGTTTTTTTTGCAGATTTCTATGTTCAAATTGGGCCTCACTAGTTCAGTCGTTTTGATGGTTTTTTTTCATACAAACAATTTGTTCATCCCCAGCTCTTTTAACGTATTAATCTGTTGATAATCCAAAGTAATTACGGTAAAAAATAGAATAAAGTTGAAATAAATTGAAAAAAATCATTTATTTTTAGTTGCTGTGAGTCAGATCTGTGAAGCAAACAGGGATGGCAACTTTATGTCAAATATACCCAGGTATTCAATAATCCAAGAACTAGGGAATAACATGGACAGGGGCGTATTCAGGAATATTTCCATGTGGGTCGTAAAAAATACCATGAGATTAATAACTATACAGATAGAACACTAGATGTCGTCTTTTCAAGATTTAGAGGTTTTTCGTTCACAATAACCAGAAACCCAAAGAAGTTACGCGTTGAATGTCAAGACAGAGAGAGAGAGCGTAACTCCTTCGGGCTTCTGTCTCTGGGTTATTGTGAACGAAAAACCTCTAAATCTTGAAATGACGACATCTAGAGTGCTATCTGTATTTTTATTAATCTATGAGAAATACAATCCAAGGAAAAAACTTTAAATTCCAATGTGATAGTTTGTATTTCTTTTGGCTTTATAATATCGTAAGCCTATACTTGGCAGCTTAAGTTTAAACCATCAAATACGATATTGAAATATTGATTTTAGATATATATATACAGAGCGTCCCATATCATATTAGATTATCTCTAATCTTTAACGCCAAAATACGCACATAATACTCGAAAAATCTAGCATCTTCTACAAAAAAAATTTCTTTTAGCCTTATAAAATGTTTCAAAATGAATGATTCTTCCTAAATTTTCTGATTTGTCCCCCAAATCGTAATTTAGACAAATTGACGCGGTCTTATTTGATGTGGGACACCCTGTATATCTACATACATTTATAGTCAATTCTAAGAAGTTAGCTAATAAGTAAGAAGTTATTAAGTCGTATAAAAAAGTAATTCTAATGCAATACTTTACACCATATTATGGTAAACAGATTCTATTAATCAATCATCTAAAATATATTATGCAAATTCAAACTGAAAAAAATATTATATGCGAGCTTGGGAACCCAGATTTGTATGGAAATTTAACTTTAGCTTTAAAAGTTAAACCACTCAACTTATGTAGAATTTTTAAAGCAAAATAAGAACATTCCCGTGGTTCTGCCGAGTTCCCCAATCAAAATTGAAGAAAATCAGCCACAGGGTCTTCAAGATATAGTTGGATATACAAACAAACAAGATATCTACTAGCTTGGGAACCCAGCGCTGCCAAGGTTACTAAAAATTACTCCTGCCGTTTACCAACACTTGAACGATTTTACCGGGAAATTAAATTTTCGCTATTAAAGTCGACTCACTCAGCTTAGAATCTTAAAATCAAGCTAAGAACAATCGTCAATCCCGTGGGCCTCTTGAGTTCCCCAATGAAAATTTTAGGCAAATCGGTCCAGGGGTTCCTGAGTTAAGATCCGAAAAGCAAACAAATATACAGAGAAACAGATATTAAAACTTTTTTATTTAGATTTGTGAACCCAGCTTTGCTTGTAGTTTTCCCATTAAAAGTCAATCCAATCAATTTAGAGTTCTTTAATAAAAATTTCGGGCAAATCGGCCAAATATTAGATAAAGTTGTAATCTCTGTTTGTCTGTCTGTTTGTATGTCCGATCATAACTCATGAACCCCTCGACTGATTTGCTCAAATTTTGATTTGGGAACTCGGGAGAACCTCGGGAAGGTTCTTAGTTTGGTTTTGAGAATCTAAATTGAGTGGAACGACTTTAAAAGCAAAAATTGTGTTTTCCGGCAAAATCGACTGTAAACACCTTGGGCAACGCTGGGTTTCCAAGCTATTATAGGAGATACTCTTAAATAAACATTTTTCGAGTTCCTCCGGGAATATACATGATTTTTAATTTGTTAAAGAAGTAAGTTTAAATTAAGTTTCTTCAATGTAAGCTGCATCATCAATAATATGATTAATTCATTTCTAACAATGAAAGAAAAAAAAGAAAAAAAATCTTTTTTTACAGATTTTGTGTCGTTTTAGTTTGAAAGTATTCATACAGCTTTATTAGATTTTCTAGTCATGAAAAAAAGATGGCACTTTTTCGTACATCATCAAATTTAAGAAAAATGTATTTCGCAGATTTTCTCGTTTTTAATTGGCGAAATCATATCTTAGGCATCTTATTTCTTTTTATCAAAGTCTGTGATTTATTGATTTAAAAAACTATGATTTCATGTTACTTTAATAAGTTTTTATTTTAGGAAAATAGACGGTGTTGTCATAGAGAGCCAAGACGAAAGGAATTTTGTTAATTCAAAAACATTTTTGTCTGAATTTTTTTCTCAAATTGAAAAAGCTAAAAATAAATAGAATAATAAAAAACCAAAGGAGAGCAGAAAATTTAGGCAAAATAATGGGTGTTAACGGGACTTTCGACAAAAAATTGTAAATCTGATGAAAACGAATGTTGTAATGGAGGGTATCTTGAAATAAAGTGGTCGGTCCCTTTAATTAGAAAAATGATAGAAACTAAATAAAAGAGGAGGGGGGGTGGGGTTGTATGAAGTATAGAGCAGAAGTTTGAACAGAATTATATTTATCGAGACAATATTGGAAATAAAGCTCAGCAAGATTACTAGGGGATAGCTAGGCCAATAATTCATACAGGAGGCTCGGCTGGGAGAGGAGAGGGGGAGGGGGGGGGGAGGGACTATTGTTTTATTAAAGAGTGAAAATCATCGTTAGAAAATTCTATTATTTAAATAATATATGATAATATTTAAATTGACGAGAGTGTGTATAGGGATGTAGATTGTGTTATAACTTTCCAAACTGAATCCGTTCTCACAAAATTCCTTCTCAGGTATATAAAATTCGGGGCACAGGCATTTTCTTAAAGTCATTTTTCCAAATGATAATTTCCCAAGCGGCAACGTGCCAAATGTGCAATTTTCCATGCGGCAACTTCCAAAAGGGTTAGGTTAGGCCTTCTAAGGCTTCGCAGGCTGCAATGGGGGGCCGAGCGCTGCGGCTACGATATACTTGGGAAGTTGCCGCTTGGGAAAATACCCTTGGGAAGTTGCCGCTTGGGAAAAAACCTTTGGGAAAGTACCTAACATCTAAAATGCATATCCATAGACACTGATCAAAATAAACAACAATGTATAGTTTGTAAACATTGATCAAATATTCATGTAGTTGTGCCGGACCGGCGATACATACCGTACTAAATTAATATTTTGACCCAGGGCGACCCATGAAGCCTGGAGAAGGGGGTCTTATATTTAGTTCAAGATTTCCTGCCCTTTCTTAAATACCTTTTTTCTGTACATTTATAAATTTTTTTAATCAACGTAACGTTTACCTTGAAAGCTTGAATTTAACCTTTAAATAATGATGTTTTAAAAAGTTTTTGTCAGTTTGAATACCATCCTTGATTCATGATTAAAAGATAAATATTGGGGAAAATGTTCATTAAAGCCGAAAATGAATTTGTTAATAATTAATTTAAACCAACCTATAATTGAGAATGAAATGAGAATTTGCTAAAGTTCATCTAAATAAGCATTTATATTTTTGCGTCATATTTTTATATAATTTTTTAACCACAGGTTAGTCGATTATTAGTCAAATGATTTTAAAGTTTTTCAATATTTACCGCAAATCTTCTAACCCTTAAATTTACAATTTTAGCGATTTCAACTTCTCAATCCATAACAAGAAAGTAACTCTTATTTTTCCGTCACGTCACGTCAGAAAACAAAAGATACAATTAAGTTCTAAAACGATTCAAAAGTTTCTACCTTTGGTTTACACAATTAAAAGTTTAAACTTCCTTTTCCAAAAAATAGACAGATTTGTTATCTGGATAAAAATAATAAATAAACCTGGATAAGCTGAAGTTTGTCCTCATCCTTCACTGGCAATAAACAATTATCGTTTGTTATCTTAATTAATTGTTAATTATGGTTAATTACATCCACTAATTGGTAATTAAGGGGATATGGGTTATTTATAGCTTGAGAACACGCCTATATCCTAAAATGGTTTAGTCCAACATAACTCTTCATTTTCATTTGAGGATTCTCTGCGAAAGTACATTGCGCACATCTTCCTTATAACAAGAAATGGAAAAATATTCAAAATTAATCGTTTTTAAGTCAGAAAAAACGTTATTTTTCACATTTTTGATCAAATTAAGGTTTTAAACTTCAAAGATAGAGTTGTAAATCAGGCATTAGGGCATCTTGCAATTACACTTAGATATCTGTAAAACTTTTTGTTTACATGGTTTGCAGTTGGTGTGAAAAAATAATAGCTTAATATTTGCGTACCATCAAACCCTCTCAACTATCAATATTAAAATTATGTTTGATTGTTGACAGGTTTGATCGTCTGAAGATCGATTGCAACGATCACCTGTATATCTACGACGGGGCACACGACACAGGATCGCCAAGGGTAAGAATTTTCTTAACTTTTTTCATTTTTTGGAAGAATTTTTAAATTATAATTTTTTTCTTTTCAGGCGCACATCACGTGTGACTCTGTTGCGAATAAAGTTGGTTCGAACGGATTTATAATCACGAGAACCAACTTTGTAACCTTAAAGTACAAAACGGACAGCTGGGGAACAGAAAATGTCGGCTTTACTCTCGTCATCACGGCTTTCAAGGTAAATATTCTTTTTTTCAAAAATGTCAAATTTTAAAAAAGAAATTTTTATAATTTTGTATTCCCAGCCTGTTCCGTTTTGTTGTTGATGCAATTTCAGCGCCAAAGTCCAATTTTTTTTAAGTTTTGTGTTTTGTTTTATCAAATAAAAATATAACCGAATTTTCTACAAACTCTAACTCCTAATTTAAAATCGATCCTTCTATCTTTGCAACATATATGTTGGTAAAAACATTTGATATTTAGAATTAAAAGGATTTGATCGAACCAAATTTGTAGTTTGAAATATCACAAATTTACGACATCGGGCTGGTTGCAAAGGGATTTAAACATCTAAGTTTGTGGCAAAAACTAAGTTCCTTTTACAATGCAGATTTATTCACACTAGGCTTTTTGGGCGCTTCGCGCCCATCTTTTATTTCAACTTTTGATTGTGGCTTTATCTCTGAGCATCTTCTCTTTGTAAAGTATAAAAAAAGTTTGCGGATTTCATAATATTTTTTCGCGCATTTTCAAAATTTTACAAAAATAAAAAACTTTTAAACAAAATCTTTTAAAATTTTTATCACTCATAAACCTTCTCTGGGGTCACATGAGGTCTCACACAAAATTTGGGCCCGATCGGTTCAGCCGTTTTGACGTTTATTGGACACAAACAGACAAGCTAAATTTATATATAGATGAAGTTTTCCTTTCAATTTTGTGGATACTTGTTCTTTCTACAGCTTTGAAACCTCTTATGATAAAAAATGAATCTTTGAAATATTTAAAATAGT
Organism: Eurytemora carolleeae; assembly: GCF_000591075.1. NCBI lineage: Eukaryota > Metazoa > Arthropoda > Copepoda > Calanoida > Temoridae > Eurytemora > Eurytemora carolleeae. Next base: position 8,402 of record NW_019396025.1, read on the forward strand.
AAAATAAAGGTATTTTGTTCCTTAAACATTAGAATCAAATTGAGCACTGCAGAAATAAATTTTTCATGTAGTTTTATATATTTATCGTGCATACTTCTCAAGCTAAGAGTTTACAGGAAATAAATGAAAAATTTGAAAAGAATAGATGTTAAGAAAGTTGGATGGATGAAGGAAATTTTACTTTTCTATATAAAGAACAGAAGAATAGATTGATCAATATAAAAGGAACTCTAAAATCTGAAATGTAAACACTTATTTTCAATTCGTTTAGAATTAATACTTGAGTATCTAAAATGTTCACATAAAAGTTAATTGTTTCATGACAAAAAAACATTTGCAAGCGAAATAATTGGACATTAATTCATTTTTAAATGGAAAATTTAAAACTCATAATTTTTTATTTGTAAAATTATTTGGGTGGTGTCTATCTGTCTAGGAGCACACGTCAGGAGACTTTTCAGCAAAGGAATTATTTTTTTTAGAGCCCGGCGGCGTTGCTCGTGGAATTTTAAAAATACGTTGAAAAATATCAGAATTTTCATGAAAATTCGAATTATTTTATTCTATTTTACCACAAGTCTATTTTTTCCATGCAGCTATCATTTATTTGAACGAAAAGCTTTATCTATATATATCTATATATAAATTTGGCATGTCTGGGTGGGTGTTAGAGTGTCTGTTTGTTTGTTTGTATCCAATAAAGGTCAAAACGGCTGAACCGGTCGGGCCAAAAAATTTTGTGGGACCTCACGTGACCCCAGCGAAGGTTTGTGAATGTTTTTTTTTAATTTGTCTCTTACAAAATTCGATTTTTGAACATTTTAAAATCCAGACATTTTTTTTAAAATCAACGATTTTTTTTACAAAGTGAAAATGTTCAACTGATTAATATATAAGTAACAGGGATTATTTAGACCATTTCCTTATTTTTATTTTTTATCGCGATTAGTTTCGCCTTGGGAATATATTTGTAAAAATATACTTTCATATTTCCAAGTAAAAAAGTTTGGGAAAAAGAGAATAAAAACTTCTTTATCAAAGAATTAATTTTTTCTTGTGAGAGGGATTTATACAATGTCTTTCTCTTTATTATTATTCTTCATATTTTCAATCTATTGCGCATATTTTTAATCTGTTCAGCATATTTTCATTCAGCATATTTATTTATTATTGATGAATTATATATATTATATGTTCAGTATATGTTTAATTGTGGTTCAACATATGCTTAATCAGTTCATTCAAAATTAAATTATTTGAATGTAAAGCTAGGGCCCTAAATATGGCATAATTTAAATGTAAAGCTAGGGCCCTAAATATGAAATTATTTAAATGTAAAGCTAGGGCCCTAAGCATTAAATTACTTAAATGTAAAGCTAGGGCCCTAAATATGGAATAATTTAAATGTACAGCTATCATTAAAAAGGGACTCTAGAATTAGATATTATTTCAAGTTTCAAGGAACTCGCCAGAATTAAAAACTGTCCGAGGTAGAAAAAACGACGATATATTTTATATTATTGATTAGATAAAGGTTCAAAGAACACCGGCACCAGGGTTGTGAACCGGATATTCCCATTTTTAAAATAAAACCCCAGTCCCTTTAAATATTGAATTTTTTAGAATGCTCGTGAGTCAGGTTGCAGGGAAGGATATCAATGTGATTCTTTCTTCTGTATCAGCCAGGACCTAGTCTGTGATGGAGTACATCACTGTGGACATGGACAGGATGAAGGAGTTAGTAATAACTGCGCAGGTAAATATGTTCTTCTAAATTACACAGCCTACACGTCCAGTTGAAATTCGCCATTTTGTAAAAGGAATTGAGAATTGAGTCTTTACCACATAATTCATAATTATAAATATCTAAGGTCTACGACATTGGGTTGCAAAGATATAGGGATTAGAAAACCATAGTTTGTGGCAAAGACTTAATTTCTTTTCTACTTCTTCTCCATTTCTAATAAGCATTATCAGTGTGGAGGTTGGGGGGAGGGATGTAGGGAGTTAAAAAGAAATTATTTTTTTCATTCTGACATCCTTCTCCTCTCTACTTTTAATCTAAAAATAACATCTTCTTCCCGCCCCCATCCTTCCTCTCCCATTTTTCACTTCTCTCTCCCTCCTCACACTTCCTTTTCACTTCCCCCATCTCTCCTCACACTCCCTTTTCACTTCCCCCTCTCCCCCCTTACCCCCCCCCCCCACCCCCCTCTTCTCATTCTTTACTTATTTCCTTTTCTTACCTGTAATCCTAAATCCTGACAGAGCTTCTGGATTTGGATTCAATGCAGAACTGGACTTAATGTTTCCTTTCAATTCACTCTTACACATCTGTTGAGAATCAAGGATTTATTCACACAGGGTTTTGACCACGTTAAACTAACTATATATACAATAGGTGGCAACAGAGAAATAAAACAATTATATATGGCGTCACAAGTGTCAAATATAACAAGGAAAACAACATTTTTTCACATTAGTTGACAAGTTTTCCAAGATTGAATAAAAAAGAAAATAAAGAACACACAATTGCAATTATTTCACTGTAAGATAAGCACTTTATTATCACTATTATTAATGATTTTGTCGGACACACAAATCTGTTGACAATTGTGACGTAAGAATACAACTGTACTGCGAGCGTACAAATTCTACGTTGCCATCTATTGTGCTTGATAATCTATTTTTAACGAAGTACATCCTGTTTGTCTGTCTGATGCTTGAAATTTGAAATTACTTTAGTTACAAAGTATATACTGGATATTACTATAGTTGCGAACAAAAATTAGAAAATAATTATTTACAATAGAAATATTAGAGTTGAGTCACAAACTAAGATTTCCTAATAATCCATATATCTTTCCAATCCAATGTGGTAAACCTAAGACTTGTCAAACTATGAATTCTGGTACATCAAATAATCAAAGTTGAAATATCAAAGGTTTAAGCCATCAGATTGAAAATTTACAAGAAATAGAAAATTTGAGTTTGTTGCAAAGACACAATTCCTTTATTTCTAACTTTTATTTATAATTATAATAGCAAATATTCCCAAATCTTGTTCAATTTCATTTATCTACAATTGTGTCAGTAAAGCCTTATTAGGAATACAGGCTTTTCATTATCATTTTATTTCAGTTAAAATCCTAGCAGATTTTCAAACACAACTCATTTTTCTAAAAGTTTATATCATTAAATGAAATCCAACAAGTTTGTTTTTCTAGCTCAACACAGTAATCTCATCTGAAGGATTAAAATTTGGTGCAGTTGCAGTACCGTCCAGCTTTCAATAGTATTTTGTTGAACTGTACAACTTGTGTTTGTACAAAGATTGGTCCGGTAGTTTAAATAATAAACAACACTTTACAGTTACAAGGTTGCAAAGTGTGAACATGAATTCCGTATAAAGTAAGCGATATTCTTTTTTTGATGTGTTTTGTTCATTTGGTTCAAGTCGAGATGTATTTAATATTCAATGAATTGGTATTAAATGTAAATGCCTTTAAGTTTGAAATCTTGTAGAAGAGAAAAGTTAAAATTAGTTCTAAAGTGGATAGTTCGAGATTTCAGGGGCTTAAAGATATGAGCAGTGACCATATGATAGGATTTAAACTTGAGTCTCTAGATCTATAAGTTACAGAGTTCCTAGATCCATGGATTACTAGAGATTGTACAACTAAACCAATTCAAATGATCAAACTAAACAGATTGGAGTCAAGTATTGTATGAAACATTTAGACTTCAAAATTGTCAGAAAAATCTCAGTTTGACCTAAAACTATTTGTATATCAGAAAAAAGAAGAAAAATATTTTTTAAGTATAAAAAAATTTTCTTTTATTTTGTTGCATAAAACTCGTTTGCACAAAACTCGTTTGCATAAAACGGGTTGTTTCAACCACATACGGGGTACACTAGACGGGCCTGTACGGTAAAGACTAGACCGACACCCTTGTGCTGTTTCGGATCATGCTGCTTTTAAACTTTTGACGTGGTATTGTGTACATCTGGAAACAGGCCAAGGTCATGGTATAAAACCTGCAGGGAATATTGGTTGCTTTCAACATTTTATAAATTAGAAATCTTTATAATAAAACTAAAAGTAAAAAATCTTATTTTCTTTGTCTAGGAAAATATGCGACGGTCAAAAGATTTCAAGTAAAAATTGGGTAGAGGGTAAACCCGAAATGATGCTAGAATTGAATGTAAAAATTTTTTTCTCTCATTGCAATAAACGTCAAATCGGCTGAACCGATCGGGTCCAAATTTTGTATGGGACCTTACGTGACCCCGGGGAAGGCTTATGAATTATCAAAATTTGAAAAATTAGTTTTAAAAGTTTTTTATTTTTGTACAATTTTGAAAATGCGCGAAAAAATATCATGAAAAACTTTTTTTGTTTTTGTTCCAAATTAAACATGCTCACAGATAAAGCCACAATTAAAAGTTGAAATAGAAGATGGTTACGAAGCGCCCTAAAAGCATAGTATAAAAATAAAACTTCAATTTGATATGTTTTCATGTCATTAGTTAAGAATTATATTGAAATTCATTTAATGAATTATGTTTTAACTACATCACACGAAATTGGGGAACTCATTTTCTCAAATCTCAAAATAAAATAAAAAAAAAATTACTTTTCGTTTTTCCAGTTTATTCTGAGCAAGTAATCATATTCCCATATGCAAGCAAAGGCAATGTTTTTAAGATGAAAGAGAAAAAACTAACGAAATCCGGAAAATATAAAGAATATTGCATAATATATAATATATACATTATCTCTCAAAATATAATATTTAATATATATGTTTATATTTTATCTCTCAAAATATAATACATGATATATATGTCTGTAAATTATCTTTCAAAATATTATATACAATGTATATGTCAATATATTATCTCTCAAAAAAAATAATATACAGCGTATGTGTTTATATATTATCTCTCAAAATATAATATATATAATATATATGTCTATATATTATCTTTCAAAATATTATAAACAATGTATATGTCAATATATTATCTCTCAAAATATAATATACAATGTATATTTCAATACATTATCTCTCAAAATATAATATAATATCATGAAGAATGCCTAGCATGAAACATAATGTCGATACAATAAAACTTCAAATCATGTTTTGAATAATTATTTTATAATATGTATGTCTATTTATTATCTCTCTCAAAATATAATATATAAAATATGTATGGGTATTTATTATCTCTCAAAATATGATATATAATATATATGTTTATACATTATCTCTCAAAAGAGAATCTGCATTGCAGTATTCCAAATACACTGATACAGGGGGATCCGAATAAAGTGATTTCTTGTATGAAATCATACTTTTAACTTAAATTTGTAATTTGGAAAAAATTAAGAATTTTGTTAAAATACTCAAAAAAATAATGCAGAAATTTTTCCTAATTCATTTGGACATTGTTAACCTTTTTTGGGGATCACCCTGTATTTCTACAAATTAGATGTTTGTGCTCAAACTGTTTTCGAAGAGAATCCCCTTAATTTGGCGGTTATTGATTAGGAATACTTCCTAACCATAGAACAACAAATTAAACGAATTGTTTCCAAATTGGAATTCGGAACAGTTTGGTTGAGAATGAATTTTTTGTTAAAAATAAAATTATCTTTTGTATAAAACAGAGCGCCGATGTAAACGTCAAGGAATTGAGTCCTGCCACCAACTAAAATTTTCTAGCCCTTTGATATTTCAAACTTAGATTATTTGATCATAACCGAATTCATAGTTGAAATATCTAAGGTCATAAAATATTGGGTTGCAAAATATAGGGATTAGAAAATCAAAGTTTGTGACAAAGACTAAATTTGCTAGTATGTTAATATAAGTCTAAGCAACCAAACCGATAGGGTCAAACATTTTGTGGTAACTCATTTGAGTTTCATGGCCGGTCAAAATTGGAAAAAAAGTCCTTCATTTTAAAAACAAGAAAACAGTGAAATATTTTGCTGGTCTTATTTCGATATGTGCAGAAAATGAGCAACAAAGATAGGCGCCAAGCTTGATATAAATTTTGTAATTATGAAAATGTCGAATCTAAACTGTGATTTACATTCAACCATGTTTTAAGTTTTCCAACTTAGGAAGTTCTGCCTTTGAAGTTTTGTTATAATTTAAAAATACGAGATTATAAAAATGCTGCAGTTGAGAGAAGTTTTAGATTAGTTTGTATTTAGTCTAATTATTTAAATGTTTAATATCTTTCAAGGAATTACAATATTTGATTGGGATTAGGGTTTATTAAAACTTATCAAATAATGCAGCTAATCTAAGTACGTAAATAGATTTTCATTGAAAATCAAACATTTTTAAACAGTTAAAAGGACTGTTAAACAGTAGCCTTAAAGGATTTTTCTGATCAATTAGATATATCAATACTTATTGAGAATACTGATTATTTTTAGTGTGGTTTCTCTACCAGAAGTTACCTCAGTGATCAGTTATAGAAATAAAACACACAATTTTAAAAACTAGAACAATTCCGAACTTTTTACAAGTACAAAACAGTTTTACTAAGCTACTAAATACTGTGATAATCTCGGTTAAGTTATATCGAAAAAAAATCTTATTTGTTTTAGACATTTTTAAGATTATGATGTATTGAAAATTAGAGTTTACAGGCAGAAACGGGACAAAGAATAAAAACTCTATTGTCAAGAGCTCCCTATTTTTACATGTTACGCATCTCTGCCACTATAGTAAAAGTAAATTCAACCTATATGAAGCATAAAATCTGACCGCGTCAACCTTGCTGCACCGGCTAGTCCTGTTCATAGAGCTAGGTACAGTACAAACTGTGACCGGAAAGGTTGACCCGGCTTGGAAATTCAAATGTACAACGGCTGCCCGTGCGTGTATGGTTAAACCTTACAACTTTAAGGAAATTATTAAACCTTTTTTTTTCACGATTCCCTGCAACTGTAATCTTGTCTTTTTCTTTCTAAATTACACATTTTATACGTTCATTAATTAAAGGGACTGTTAAGGTAAAATAGAAGGAAGTATAGGCTAAACATTTTAGGAGTTGATCTCGACCAATATTAGCTATATCTGATGTCTCGAGAAATTGATATAAACTTTGTCAATATGTGATGTAGTATATGAATCTAAATGTTAAACAGATCATATTCAGCAAATACGGAACAGACAAGACACAGGGGCATCATAAATAACTAATATTGGTCGGGATCAACTCCTGACATTTTTAGGCTTCAGCCTTTAACCCCTTTCAGTTTATCTTAACAGTCCCTTTAAGGCACAAAATCAAATTCAATCTTAAGTTCGTCATGTTTATAGAATTCCTGGTCGTCGATCAAGTCTCATTCATTGTTGCTAACCCTGCATATACTCTGATGTTTGGCTTATTACCGTCAACCAGGCCTAAACATTTTTTTGTGAAAACTAAGTTCACAGCAGAATTTTAAAAAAAAATGGAAAAAATGTTTTATTATTTAAATCCTCCACAAAACAGAAAAATTAACAAAATTAAACCTTGCTTTTTTCAAGCTTTCAAAGAATTTTGGTTGTAGGAACATTGACATTAAAAAGCTAAAATTGTTTCTTAAAATGACCTGGATGTTAACACTTTCTCAAGTTAAATCAAGTAAAAACTTTTGCAAGCTGCAGGCGGATTTACAAAGAACAAAAATGTCAGTTGTTGCCCTGCCACTACTGCTAATGGAAAAAGTTTCCTTAAAACAAACATAATTTTAGAAAATGATCGTTTGTCTTCTTTTCCTTTCTTTCTTCCTAAACACACCTCCTGAAATTTTCTTGTATGCAATTAAAAACTCAACATCATAAAACTGTATATTACATCATATAATAAAAGCGGCCATTAATATTTGTATATATACTTTGCTTGTCTGTCTGTCTGTTTGTATCCAATAAACGTTAAAACGGCTGAACTTATCGGGCCAACTTTTGTGTGGGACCTTACCTGAGCCCAGGTAATGTTTATGGATGATCAAAATTTCTAAAATTAGCCACCATCAATATTCGATTTTCATTAAAATTTGGAAAATCCTCGAAATTTTTTCTGTATAAACTCTGCGAACTTTTTTTGTTTGTTAATGTTTTACAATTTAAACCAATAGAAAAAGTTCTAAGTTAAAAAAAAACAAATTATCTTTGGATATATCTTTGGATATGAAAACAGGAAAATCTACAAAACTTTCGAATAAAAATGTGGCATTACTGCTAGAGCTATTATTCCTATAATAAACCTAGTTTTTTTTTAATAATTCATCAAAATAATTAGTTTTAATTAATAAATTTTGTTATTTGTTAATGTTAAAAATGTTAAAAATTGCGTTCATCCCTTTATTTTTAAAGGAAATAACTATTGAAATGAAAATCAGAGGTTCGCTAGTAACATTTATCTTTAGTTTTAAACATTCCCATTTGGTATTAAAATAGAAATCTGGAAAGATAAATTTCATTGTTTCATTTCATTTGAGATTTAATCAAATTGATTTCAGAGATCCTTCAGCAAATTAAACCCTCTCTTCAATTAAAATTTATATTAGAAAATTAAATCCGTTGAAACAATTTTCAAAAAGAAATAATTAATGGAAACTTTTCTTTTGAAAGAAATCAATTATTTAATAGTTTTGCTTAAATAGTTTTGTCTGACTTTTAATTTGAAAATCTCGGTAATTTAAATTTAGTTTTTTTTACAGAGGACATTAGTTCCAAAACTAAGACTTGGCTCATTAGGATCCCAGTTCATATCCAGAGTAAAAATTGATAATAAAAATTATAACCAACATTTCATTATTCATGACGAGGACAACTCATAATTTAAAACTATTTTCTAAGATCAAAATTATAAAAGGAGTTCATTTTATATTAAAAGCCTTGACTGTTCTCAAGACAATATCAGGTTTTCTATTTTCGAACAAATCCTAAAGGAATTGAGTTTTTGTCACAAATTCTGATTTTCTTATCCCTATATCGTTGCATTTTAATTACTTTAACTTAGATATTTCAAACTATGAATTATTTTAGTTCAAATAATAATAGTTTGAAATATCAAATGCTAACACCGTCAAGTTGCAAAGATATAGCGATATGAAAATCAGAATTTGTGGCTAAATCTCTATTCCGTTGAATCATTGTCGCGTTTTCAAGACAAAACCCACTTTCCCGTTTTTTTTAGTAAAATCCACTTTTCAGAACAAAGCTTCTTTCATAACTGAAATAAAAATGATCTTATAAAGACTAAATTAACTGTAAAATATTTCTAACATCTTAGTTTCCTAATTTGATTTGTAATGCTTTTGGAAGTTGTTTACCCAATTAGATCCGGACTTCTCTGAAAAGCTGCATCAATTTTTAAAAGTCTGAGCCTGAGCCTTTGATTTTACTTCACTAATTCACTCACACATTTTTAAAGCCTTTTAGAGTTTCGAATTTAGATTCCAGTTTATAGTGAAATATTGTAGCTTTTAAATGTTTTTTTGCATGTGGCCATTTAACCCTATTTAGCCTGACGTCTGGTTTACTAANACTGACCCCAGCCCCTCAATTTTCTTATTGTGATACAAATCTATAGCATATTCTACTTCAATAATCTGAAGAAAAAAATGGCAAATTTACAAGAATCCAAACATTTATTGCGAAATCTAGTTATTAGTAAAAATTCAGCAAAAAAATTATACATTTTGAAAAGCCCTCAACTTCAAAGCTAATTCATATGTGCAAAAAAATGTGCAAAATTTTTAAAACCTAAATTTGTATTCAAGAAAAACTGAAAATGTGCAAATTCCATTGAAAGGCGTCTGTGCAAAAAACTGTGCAAAATTTCTTTGCAAAATTTGGACAATCTGCTTGCTTTAGTGTAGGCTTTCCAAAGAGCTATAAAATCTTGAAATCCAATGACTGGAAGTAGGTCTAAATTAGACATTTAGGCAGTATCCCTGAGGACTCAGGCAGTAGATATAAAAGCAAGGCTTTTAGCCTTAGGTGAGGGGCATTTGTGAGTTTAAAAGTTTTTAGCCCAAATACTTTAATACTTTTGTTATCGCAAAAAAAACGATAGATTGGGGTTAAATTTACCCCCCCCCCCCCGACAAGAAAGGGTTAAAATAATTTTCAGATGTTCAAATCCAACTATTTTTTAGGATTTTTTCCCCCAATTGTGATGGTTAATAAATCTTCCCATTTGATTCACAGTGGCCGCAAGTTTGTGGATTTCTACAGCATAATTTTTAACATTTATAAAATTCCAGAGCTAGATGTACTTTCCTAGACAAAGTCTAAAATGTACTCTTGTGAAAAGTTTGTAACATCTTTAAATGAAAGTGTTCTCTTCAAATAACACAAACAGTCCCTTTAACACTTTGAATAAAGTACTGTTTTATCACCTCTGTCCAAGGAGCATGAAAAGTGTTCCAGGCTTAAGAAAGGAAATAAGACTCATAAATCAGATTCAAGGGGAATCTGCATTAAATGAAAATCTAGAAAAATAAAAGGAAAAAGAAAATGGAAAAAGAAATTACAAAAGTTAGAATTGGTGTTAACTAACCAAGGTATGAAGTAGAAGCAATCTATTTTTTCCCTTTACACTGATTAGCATTTTTACAAAAAAAAGTTATAAAACTGGTTGAAAAATGAGTTCTAGAACTTTTGGAATTTAGAGCAAAACTCTGACGACGGTTATAGAATTAACCTATTATCACATACTAGCTTAGGAATCCAGGGTACTTACTCCCGCTGTTTACCCGCACTTGGTCGTAAATTGCGATTTTTGCTATTTTTACCTACTCAACATACTCAACTTAGAATTTCAAAACCAAGCTAAGAACATTCCCGTGGTTCTCCCGAAGGGAAATCGGTGCTGAGGGTTAATGAGTTATGATCGGACATACATACAAACAGACAAACAGAGATTACAACTTTATATATATAAATGTCTTTTACAAAAAGTAAAAAGTTGTCTGAATATGTGTTTGTAAATATAGTTAGCCAACCTTAACACTTAGCGAGGTGAACTTATTTGAAGAAAGTTACAAACACCGGTTCATTTAAAGTACAGGCTGCTAGAGCTAGTTGTACATTGTACAGTATATAGAACTATTGACGAAAAATGGAAAAGTACACCAATTAAAAGTATTGACTAAACCAGTTTTCTGGCTTCTGGCGAAATATTGTAAAGAATATTTTCATTAGTAGTTTTTAACCAAACTAAAAGCTTATATTTCTAAGAATCTATTTTGCGCTGATGGTTTTCTTCACTGCAAAGTGATCAAGGTTAAAAACTAAATCCAGTTTTACAAAGGTTCTCATATAGTAAAAAAGATATGGCAGTACAAATTGTAACTGAGTGTTCTGAGTACTCGCCTCAAACTTTAATTTCTAATCCTCCTACATTTTTGCAACCTGATTGTGTAAATCTTTCATATTTTATTTGAATCTATAATCTTGCAGAGCTCATAGTTTAAATTAAAGGAAGAGACTGACCGGCTAGGTTTAATAATTAAACTGAGAGTGCAGTACCATATAGAACATTTATATAGCATTTGATACCTACAAAACTTTGCACGAGGATGGTCCATTTGGAGGCTTTCTCTCAAGAATCGATTTTTGAAATTATTTAATTCGTATATTCGTATATATATATATGTTGCCTATAGCCGGCTAAACAGCTGGACCGATTGGGCTGAAATTCTTTTTGAGGACACTCATGGGTGGCCGGGAAGTTAAAGGCTAAAAAAAATTCAAATTATTTTTATGGGCAACGCCGGGCCCTTCAGCTAGTCTTCTATTAAAATTGATTCGTGCATAAAGCGGGAATGGGTTAAATGTTTATTAAATCATGCTAATTTTTCCTGCAGAAGACTGTAATTAGTTTCTATGTTATTTTCAGAGTTAAAAATAAAAGTATACACTCTAAGGAGGCTGAAAGTAAATAAAGGAATTTTTGTTTGAAATTAAAAAAATATCCTCCCTTCTTCCAATCTACGATAAATTAGTATTCTTGGGCGGCTTAAAATAAAGGGATTTAAAACACTGTTTTCAAAAATAGAGGCAAGCAGCTCTTTGGGATAGCCATTTTTACCAGGTTCACCAACTTGTTGGTGCTGTGGACATAAATGACCTGTCCCAGGTCAAAAGCCTTCGGAGTAATAACTTTGTAAAAATCCAGGGGCGGGTACCCCCCCCCCCCCTAGTTTCACTTAGGGGTGGGGTAATGTACTGCCCCACCTGAAACTGCCTTTGTTTTCTTTAAAAGGAATTTTTGATGAAACCAATGCAAGAATCAATTATTTCTTAATCATAATTATATTAAATGTTTAAAACGTTTTATTATAGGTATCAAATGAATCCAAAAGTTTACCTCTATAATTCTGCATTTATAGTTTTATAGCACCTGATCGGCATTTCAAAATAAAAAACTAGAACCCAACACATATACTTTAGGAACAGGTTTGCTGCCAATGCTAGGGCTGGAGACTGGACAGCTGATTGGTGTAGTAGGACTGCTGGTTCTGCTGTTGCTAGGAGGAGGAGCTGCAGCCTGGATCTGGACCTGTAGGATCAACAGAGATCAACAGACAAGATCAACACTGGTAGCAAACAGTTATCAAAGTAAGATTTTTTGTATTTGATCATCTTTATCAACTTATGAGGTCTTAAATTTGGAGTTTTTAGAAAATTTAACGTAAAGGAATTGAGGTTTTGCCACAAATATTATTTTATAATTCCTATACCTTTGCAACCAGTGGTCGTAAACCTTATATATTTCAAACTATGAATTATATTTTAGATCTAATAATTTAAGTTTGATAAATTTAAGGTTTACAATATTTGGTTGCAAAGATATAGGGATAAGAAAATTTAAATGTGTGGCAAAAACCTAATTCCTTTAGCTGTGGCCAATGGCTATAATACCAAAGCTAGTATACAGAGTCATCTATAAAACATTATGCATCAGTTATTGCGACCTGGCCACTTTGCTCTTGTTTTGATCTTGTAGGCCCTGAACTAAACTATTTTTTGCAGCCCTGTGCATGAATATTTTAACGTCGAAATAAGTTTGTTTTTTAAGTTAATAAGTCAAAAAAGGACTATTTTTGCAAAATTCTGAAATTAACATTGAGTTATATTGTAGCTATAGGGCCCAGTTTCATTTGCCATAATATCTTTGCCATAATTACACTTGCCATAATATCTTTGCCATAATTACACTTGCCATAATATCTTTGCCATAAGTAACACTTGCCATAAGTTACGGTTGTCATAAGTCACACTTGCCATAAGTTACACTTGCCATAATGGTTACACTTGCCCTAATTACACTTGCCATAATTACTTTTGTCATAAATTCTAATTTTTAAAAAGATATAAATCTCTCTTTTTTTATTGCAAAGGCGGGAAATTTTACCATGAAGATTCCCAACTTTAGTTTTCTCATTGTTTTTAGCAGACTAGTTGACTCAAGTTCAGCTCCATATTTCCTCACAATGGAGGACCCTTTGGTGACCGTTGAGACCACAAGTAAGGGTAAACCAATAGTTCGAGACAGCAACAACTACACCTATGTAGACAATGCCTTGATTACAGAAGTAAATTATTGGAAATGTTCGGCTAAAATGTGCTAAGTTACAATTTGAACCCGAATTCGAACTGTCTCTGAATTAGATTGTAATTTGTATTTAATTTGTAATTAAAAAATATATTTCTATATTTTTGTTAATTCTAACCAAATTTGAATAATGGCAAGTGTAATTATAGCAAGTGTAATTATGGCAAGTGTAACCATTATGGCAAGTGTAACTTATGGCAAGTGTAATTTATGGCAAGTGTTACTTATGGCAAATGTATTATGGCAAATGTAAATATGGCAAAAGTATTTATGGCAAAAGTATCATGGCAAATGAAACTGAGCCAGCTATAGCCCTATATAAATATTTGCTGATTTATTTAGCGAATTTGAAAAAAGATTTCTCAACTGAAAGTACATCTAATGGTTTTTGTTTTTATAATTTGTAATTGAACTGTTTTTGCTGAGTTTGTTATTGGTTGATAGTTAATATTTTGATTCCATGAAATATTATTTTACATTTTAAACAACTTCTAACAAAATATTTCTGAAAAATTTCACTTTTCCATATTTGCAATCCTTTGAGCAAAATTTTCAACATTGTTGTAATGCTGGTATGAAATTGTTAAATATTTTGTTAATGTGGTAGTATAAAGAATATAAAGAATATAAAGAGTATAAAGAGTATAGAGAGTATAAAGAGTTGAAAGAGTTTAAAACTGAAACTGTGAGCTGCAACTTTACCAATTTCATTTCCCAGAGAGTCCAAATAATTCAGGGAATTCAGTGAACATCGTAAATATATTTTTGATTTTCTATACATTATTATCATAGATATTTTTCATGACATTTTTCATCTTGAAAGATATAAATGTACAGAGATGTTTTAAAGATATTCATATAATATAGATTAACTAGGTCGGTTGTGAACATTGACTGTTCTTATGTCATTGAGTACTTGTGGTGTACATGAGTTCGGTAGAGAGAAATTTAAGTTAGTTTAGTCCTTCTCATGTCCTTCTTCAGTTCTCGTCAATATGATATATTGCTCAGTGAAATATTGTTGTTCAAATAGTTCCATTCCCGGAGTTATTTTACACTCTATTATGAAATCCATTAAAACACCAAACCATCCCGCATATCATTGAAGTACACTTTGACCCCTAGAAGTATGATTTCGCGGACTGTACAATTCTTGGTGATTTTGCGTACATAAGCTATCTATGTTTATTTATTTATCTACGATAATCATTTGATCGGGTCCCTCCTGGTTTTCTTGTAAATCTTCTGAACTGACAGAATCTATAGTGAGACTTATAGAACTGTGTAGTGTTTAATGCTGTTTCTCTATTGTGGATATTCTATTGATTTTTAACCTGACGTTGAAGTAAAGGGGCCCGTGTATACTGGGGTTCCCAGGACTTTCACCTGGGATTTTGGCTAGATTGCAGGGAATCCCGAGAGGGGTTGAGCTGGTCAACCTGTACAGAAACTAGAGTCAGTTGACGACGAAATTCCATACCAAGGGGTGAAGAAAGATAGAAGTGTTGGTTGGAATCCTATCGTAGCTCAAGCTCCCTGTCATCTTCATATCGAAGTTTGATTTCTTTTAATTATTAATAAAGTATTTGTAACGTACTGCGCTTAATTTCTGATCGAGGCGAATTTTATTTTGTCATTATAAATAGAAAATAGATATATTTCTTTCATATAGTACACTATAAGCAGTTGTCTGATTAAGGATATTCATTTTTAGAAACTGAGAAACGCTTTTAATTTTTGAACGCTAAGTTGCAAGTTGCTTATTAAAATATATAAACTTGTTTGGGAACCCAGCGTTGCCCAGGTTACTAAAACTTTCATCCGCCGTTTACCCGCACTTGAACGATTTTACCGGGAAACTAAATTTTCGCTTTTGTAGTCGATCCACTTAACTTAGCATCTCAAAACCAAGATAAAAATACCCCTGTGGGCCTCCCGAGTTCCCCAATCAAAATTTAAGCAAATCGATCCAAGGGTACTTTATATATTGATATATAAAGAATATTCATATACTAACTTTCTAGAAGTGGCAGAATATCAATTAGAATTTTTTAATATCGCGGTGGGCATAGAATATTCTAGATTTTCTAGGAAAAATGTGACACTATTTGTGTTCACACAGTACGCTGGCGTACACTTCAATTTTTCGGCTTTTTACACAGCAATTAAAAGATATTTACATATAAACTGAGATCTCTGTCCTCAAGGATCTGTTAAAGGTTCATATGGCATCGTTGTAAATCGCAGTAAGTTCTTTAAATGTAATGTCACTTGAAAATACGCTTACAGTCCCTTTAAGCAATATTTTCCCATTAAGAGTCGATGTTATAGCTTATAATAGGTCTGTATTGTAGGTTGTAGCTAAGCCGTTTCAAGCTAACCACTGTATTGATAAAAAGGCGGATTAATTTGTTTTTTTTTACGCAGAATCGAGTAAAAACGACACTATATCGTTTCTCAAAGGGATGAATCGTTTTGCAGTTTTAATGAGAATTATATTTTAGTGCAAGGTGAGGGAGAATACATGAACGGTGTTACAACAACAATTATTGATTATATTTTAGTGCAAGGCGAGGGGGAATACATGAACGGTGTTACAACAACAATTATTGATTATATTTTAGTGCAAGGTGAGGGAGAATACATGAACGGTGTTACAACAACAATTATTGATAGAAATGGGTCGGGAAACATGCGTCTCCCTGTACAAGGTGGGTTAACAACAAAATTTTGAAACAAAATTTAAATTTTCATTTCCGTATATCTTTGCATCCTGATGGTGTAAGCCTGTGATTTTCAAGCTTAGATTACTTGATCGACCAGAATTCATAGTTTGAAGGTTTACTACATTTGGTTGCAAATATATAAAGATTAGAATTTCAGAGTTTGTGGCAAAACTTGTACTTAATAAACTTTATAAAGTTTTTTACTTTATGATACTGTATATTTAATCATGTAAGATTTTATCAGGTTTTTTTACTTTATCACTCTATATACTTAATCATGCTTTTATCATGTTTTATCATACAGTGTACTAAAATACTTATGACTTTATCATGCTGGGTACTTAATCATACGATATTTAATGTTTTGTTTTTAATAGTGCTTAATCAATAATCGTGCTTTATACTCAAATATTATTATGCACTTTACCATGCGGTGTACTTTATCATGTTTTGTGCTTTATCATGCTTTGCACTTTATCATGCTTTGCACTTTATCATGCATTGTACTTAATCATGCTTTGTACTTTATCATGCGGTGTACTAATCACCCTTTATACTTAATCTGCTTTTAACCTCATAATGTTGTATTATCAAAAATCAAGCAACATGCTGTGTACTTAAAGGGAGTGACCGGCAATGTATGGTGGTTAAACTGAGTATGCAGTATTAAATTGTTTAGGATTCATTTGAGACATATGAAACGTTTCCACAATGTATAAGTACTGAGTTTGAGTGCAAAATCGAAGTTCAAAATCATGAATTAGGGTGGGTACGTTTTCAGAATCGATTTTTTAAAATTAATAAATAACGACGACGAAAAACAAAGTAAAAATTTTACAGTAAACTAATTAAATGTTTAGGGACATTTTTCTCCTTGGAAATTTGTCAATAAATTAATTATTTCGTTTTCATCATTATATGGAATTTCTTATTTTCTATGAATTTCTTCGCAGATTTCTAAAAATTCTTCAAATGTCGTCTTTTTAATTCAAATTCCAGAAAATCTTCAGAAAATCTTTGCAAATGATGAGAGGTAATAGAAACTAATAATTGAATAAGATTACTTTTTTTTAGATGATAAGAGTTAATTTTTATTTGCTCAGTCTGGTCCTAAACAACTAATTAGGTTACTGTAGAATTTACATTTTTTGTCGTCGTTATGAAATAATTTTAAAAAAGACTCTGAAAACGTATTCACCCATCGAGATATTAGTAATAGAGGGGGCATCTGGAATTTTAGACTTCTTGTTGTACAGCTACTGTACACGATGACCCGATCAGAAATTCTACCTGGGGGGATCACAATTCGTAGATTAGTGTTTTAAGACATTATAGTTTGAATCCGAAGCCTACAATATTCAAGCAAAGAAAACAAGCCCATATGATTTTTGTATAAAAATGAGACATGACAAATAGAGAAAAAAAATAAAATCCTTCTCAATAACATCTTGCTTCTTATCAAATTCTTTACTTCTGAAATCTACATTGTGCATTAACTCTTAGTAATATATGTTTCTCACTTTTAGAATGAAAAGCAATTCTCAACTAATAATAGATCTAAATTAGGTTAGACTTAATTTTAAAGTTATTGAAGAACTGAAAACTGTTGAAATATTTATTTTACATAAATGAACTTAACGTGAAACAAGTAATTTTTAATTATAAATAATCTATTGGTTTTGTAGGAGAGCCAGTTTTGAAAGATTTTGACGCAATCTATTTTTTTACATTTTGGTTCACTGCATATAAAAATTGGGTGTTTTGTCTTCCAGATAACTTGTTCCACTCTTTCCGTATGTTATGAAAAATTTCTGAACCCGAAACATCGTTGTTTACACAATTTTTGACACTACAATATTTCATTGTTGAAAAATATTAAAATTAACTGTCCACACAATACCGTACAAAAAGATGTACTTAGGATTAAACCCACTGTACTCTATGATACCAACTCAGTCATAAGGAAACATTTTTCGACAAAATTCACTGTACAGTATAAACCTAGCCAGGCAAAACTAGGAGAGTTATGCCCGCCCCCTGTATTCACCCAAATTCATAATTTTTAACTTCGACTTTGCGCTCAAACTCTGTAAATATACGCCGTAGAAACGTTTTATATTTCTCAAATGAATCCTAAAAAATGTGTCCACAATACTACATATTGATCAGTTCAACCACCAATGTATGGTACATTGACGGTCACTCCCTTTAATCCTGCAGCATGCTGTGTACTAAATCATACAGCATTCTGTGTGCTAATTCATACCGCTTGCTGTGTAGTAATTCATGCAGCTGAATGAGTACTATATCATTCAGCTTGCTGTGTACTAAATCATAAAGCATGCTGTGTACTAAAACATACAGCTGAATGCGTACTATATCATTCAGCTTGCTGTGTACTAAATCATAAAGCATGCTGTGTACTAAACCATACAGCTTGCTGTGTACTAAATCATACAGCATACCGTGTGCTAATTTATGCAGCTTGCTGTGCACCAAATAATACAGCATACTGTATGCTAAATCATGCAGCTTGCTGTGTACTAATTCATGCCGCATGCTGTGTACTAAATCATGAAGCATGCTATGTGCTAAATCATGGTGTTTAAATGTAACTGTTATTTCTCTTAAAATTTTCCCAAACATTTTTAGAGATTCATCAATTATACAGATTATATCAATACAATGAAGACGACTTTTTTTACAACTTTACAAGTTTACAAGTAATCAAATAGAAATAATTTAATTGACAACTTCTCGTGACTTCTATAGTTTATGTGTATCCATGCTGTTGAACAGCATGATTAAAATCAAAATTGAAACCAAAAGTCATCTTCATTGTATTGTGAAATCGCCTCCCACTGTACAAATTACCAAATTTTACATTTATAATCATCTCACAATATTTGGTGTACTGTCCCGTTTTGACCGTTTATGGATTGAATGTACACTGTACAACTTGCCCCAGCTGCCTTAAAGTCAGGACGGTATAACTTCTAAATAGCCGAAGTTTACAATTATCAGCAATATTTTAGGCCGAGAGTACAAACGCTGCAGAGGACTCCTATGGTTGGGATGAGGAGTTCAGCTCAAGGGAGCAGCTCCAGTAGAGGAGCTCCTCTGGGGAGCAGCTTCAGTAGAGGAGCTGCCCTAGGAAGCAGCTGTACCAGTGATATACCAGGGAATAACAAGGATGCTGAATGGTTTGTTTAACTAAGTAAGTTTCTTTATAAATCAGTAATCTTTGTTTGCTTGTTTGTATGTCCGATCATAACTCATGAACCCCTTGACAAATTTGATTTGGGAACTCGGGAGAACCACGAAAATGTGTGTGTACCTAGTATGTAGTTTTGTACTCAGCGCGTTTACTGCATCGTAAGTAGTGGTCCAGAGTGGAAGAATTAGGATATAAGGTAGAGGGAAGAATTAGGATATAAGGTAGAGGGAAGATTTAGGATATAAGGTAGAGAGAAGAATTAGGATATAAGGTAGAGGGAATAATTAGGATATAAGGTAAAGGGAAGAATTAGGATATAAGGTAGAGGGAAGAATTAGGATATAAGGTAGAGGGAAGAATTAGGATATAAGGTAAAGGGAATAATTAGGATATAAGGTAGAGGGAAGAATTAGGATATAAGGTAGAAAGAAGAATTAGGATATAAGGTAGAGGGAAGAATTAGGATTGTGGGAAGGGAAGAATTAGGATATAAGGTAGAGGGAAGAATTAGGATTGTGGGAAGGGAAGAATTAGGATATAAGGTAGAGGGAAGAATTATGATTCTGGGAAGGGAAGAATTAGGATTGTGGGAAAGGAAGATTATGAATAGAGATGGGCGAATTAAGCTTTTTTCCTTTCGTTTGTTCATCATCCGTGAACGACTGATTTCCTTAGTTTTTTTCAATCGTTCAAAAAATATTATTTCGTTTGTTTTCTGACTGAATCATTCGTAAAATATAATCGTTCTTTTATTAGAAAAAAACTATAGTTTTTATTAAAAGGTTGTTTTATGGGGTTATTAGTGGTTATGGAAAAGTCTTTNGTCGAAGGAGTTGGCAGTTTTATAGGTAGGGTAGGGTAGGGAAAGGATTGTTGGAGAAGGTAGTGGGTGTGGGTCACTATGGAATAATTTAATCCTTCTAGACTTATTATTTCCACCACAATTAGACTAAGCTTGTGTAATGATAATAAAAATTAGAGAACTTGGTTAAACTTGAATAAAACTTTCTTATCCGGTCTTATCTACAGGGTGTCCCACGAAACATGACAGTAGGAAGACGACTTGAAGGTTTTATCTACAGGGTGTCCAAAGAAACATGACAGTAGCAAGACGACTTGAAGGTTTTATCTACAGGGTGTCCAACGAAACATGACAGTAGCAATACGACTTGAAGGTTTTATCTACAAGGTGTCCAACGAAACATGACAGTAGCAAGACGACTTGAAGGTCGTCGTTGATTTTTGATGGCTGAATAAATTCCAAAATCAAAGACGACTTGCTACTGTCATTTTTCGTGGGACACCCTGTAGCTAAAGCATATGAAAACTGTATATTGTACGCACGATAGAAGGAAAATATTTTCATAATGTTCATTTTATAACTATAGACAAACAATTTGTAATATATTATCAATGTTAAAGCTTAATTTCACTATCTTTAAGTTTTTTTAATGAAAAATTTCTTGGGACTTTAATAATGCTTGAAAACTAATGAGTAGAAGCCCCGAAGTTCAATCCTGCTTACCGTTCATAACAGTTTTCCTCGATATCGATAAAACTCTTGAAGCCTACATAAAAAATGTACGTTTTAATGAAATAAATGCATAAAAGGGAAGGAATTGGATGAAAAGTTCAATTTTTTGACATTTACTGATTTCATTTTGAATTATGGATGTGCTCTCAAAAACTATACAAGACTTTTTCGTCTTATTTTAATAAAACTTAACCGAGATTTTGATAACGCTTTTCGTTTCAAGGGACTGTAGCGAAATTTCAAGAGATCCTCTATTAAGATATTAATGCCCAATTTGCAACGATACCCAGCCTTGTCTGTTCAAGTATAGAATTAGATGTGTTTGGTTTTGTTTGCTTAAACTGTTTATTTTTAATTGTTTTTTCTCTGCAATAGAAACAATTGAGAAATGGACAGAATTATACACTTTTCGCTGTTTTCCATATTTTTGTTGAGATGAAGGTTTCCAGGGAACCATTTTAAATAACCTAAGAAGGTTAGATGTTAAAAGTCTTGTCTTGTCCCTTTGCTCTGGTTTGAAAAGTTTGAATGAGAGGATACGGGAAATAAGCTGGGGAATAGGGGAATATAGTGTTTATTAGTTCTGGAGTTAGGATTTAGTTTCAGACTTAAACTTTTATACTTTGCTTAACTCATATACAGGCTGTAAAGTGCTAAACAGGCAGGACTTGATCATATTTACAGTTAGATTTAGATATACATTTGAATATCATCAAATTAGATGAATAAACTTTTATTGTTTTTATATTATAATAAGTTTGACAGCAGTGTGTTTAATTAATGTTCTTCACACAGTAACCGCCAAAAAAGTTTTCGGAAATAAAGTCCTAAATTTGGCACTAAAAAGTCCTGCGAAAAAAGTCATTGAAACAAAAAAGTTATTTAAAATAAATCCCATTATTTTTATACTTTTCTAGGCCTTGTTGACCTAAGACTTGAGAAAATTTGGATTTTTTAACCATATTTTTTTCCAGAAACTTTTTTCTGTGATTTTTTTACAGAGGTTCCTTTTAAACACAACGACAAGAAAACCAGAGTTGGTTGGTTCTAACTTTTTAAAGTCTGACTCATTGTATTTTCTTATCGGCTAATTTATAAATTTCAGATAAATCTGAATTTTAAATGAAAAAAATTTCATATTTAGGGCTTCACACTTTTTATGATACAATAACTTCTTTGAGTATAAGCTTTTAGAGTTTTCCTGGTGTTTCAAGTTTTTAATTTTTTACATTTATTTTCAATTGTTCTAACTTATTAAAAAATTAACAGATTTTCTTAAATAAAAAAATGTGAACCGATAATCTGAGGTTTCTTTTTCAGTTAAAATTTTGGATAATCGGTGATTATTTTTTGAGCTAGAGCAATCTAAGAATAAAAGTGGTATTTTTAAAAATAAATAAAAGAAAGTTATGATACAAAATCAGTCTTTTTTCAAAATGTGGTTGGCCATTTTAAACCCTGAAAATGGAACTAGATTTTAACAATTTTTCAATGTTTCAAGTTACAAAATAAAATCTTAATTAACTAAATTCTCTTGTTTGGATATGATTTAACATTTATTTATGAACAACAATTTCTGAACTGTCTGTTTCATTCTTAATTCTCCATTTTAATTGTTCAATTTTAAAAATTGAAATTTCAATAAATGTTAAAATATTTGATTAAATATTTATCTTAAATTCTTTTGCAGGAGCTGATAGGATAGTTGCCTGACAATTCACAGGTTCAATTCCAGTCATATCATGATAGTTCATGATAGTTCTTAGATCAAGATGATCATGATCGAAAATGAAAGAATATCTTTTATGAAAGTTCAACAAACCATTTGGCAAACTTGTTAAATCTACTGATATGTACTCATTGATCATTTTAACAATAATATCTATTGTAACAATATTTTATCAAATTGTTAAAATCTTCAATAAATTTCAACATTGTAGCAATTTTATCCAATTATAAACCTCTTTAAGCCTATCAGTGTTTTATTCATAAAAAAGAAACTTTCAAATGATTATTCAATAATATTTTTTAAGTAAAAAAGCTCACATTTTTTGCCGGTTTTCGATTGGATAAAATTGTCAAAATTGTTGTTGCTTTGTGCAGGGAGGTCTTTTAAGTTTTTAAGGAAAATCCTCGAAAACGATTCATTGGGGATTTTATCAAATCCTTCAAACATTCATTTCGCAGTGCTGTGATTTTTTGTAATCTCTCTGGTTGTTATCATACATATGTACACTAGACACTAGACACTAAACAAGAAAAACTATCCAATCACGGGCAGCCGTAGTCATTTGAATTTCCGAGCCGGGTCAACCTTTCCGGTCCCAGTTTGTACTGTACCTAGTACTATGGACAGGACTAGCCGGTGCAACAAGGTTGACGCGGTCAGACTTTATGGATGGCACGGTACACCATCAATCCAGAGCTACTGCACGGTAAAGTACACTGGCAATCCAGTATTACTGGACGGTACATTACACCATCAATCCAGGACTACTGTATGGTATGGTACACTACCAATGAAGGACTGCTGGACAGTATGGTACACCGCCGATCCAGGACTACTGTACAGTACGATATACCATCGATCCAGGACTGCAGGACTGCATGGGAAACCACCAATCCAGGACTACTGGACGGTCCGGTACACCATCAATCCAGGACTGCGGGACGGTATGGTACACCACTAGTCCAGGACTGCTGGACGGTACGGTACACCACCAATCCAGGACTGCTGGACGGTACGGTACACCACCAATCCAGGACTGCTGGACGGTAAGGTACACCACCAATCCAGGACTGCTGGACGGTACCGTACACCACCAATCCAGGACTACTGGACGGTGGTACGGTACACCACTAATCCAGTATTACTTCACGCTAGTCAGCCATCTGTGATTTAAAGGAAAGTTTTTCTGTGTTATCACTAAATTATTAGAATATTAGAATACCCCTCTTAGAATAATATTACCCTGTTTAATACTGCGGACCGTGCAGGATTTTTATCATTTTTCTCTCTTCCAACTTTTTCTAAATTGTAAATGTAGTTGGATACAACATGTCCAACCAATCAGATAAATTGTTTGAAACATTTTAATTTTAAAACATATCAAGCTTTCAACTTTATAACGTTAAAAATTAGCGTCTCATTTGTTAAATTTTTAATGGAAGAAATGATTTGTTTATGATGCAAACCTCTTGATCCTAAAATTTAAATTGACTTGATCTATTAAAAGTGTAAAGATGTATTGTCCACAACTCACGCTCATTAAACACTCTCTCTTATTTTGTTATCATTGGCATTTAAGGGGAAAAATATTAAAAATTTGTTATACAATGGATTAGATTGCTGAACAGAACTGTCTGTCGTTGTTATTTCAGTGACCCTCCATTAAAAAAGTACTTGCCCAATTCACAAAGGTACCATTATCGGATCAATGATGAGGAAGATATCGTCGTTTATCTAGCTGAAAGTAATACATTCTTGGTACCGCTGTGAATTGGACATACCAATTTATGAATTAAATTTTCCTGAAATTAAGTTTACAGTATAGAGGACGTGAGTCAGACTCTAATAAAACGCATAGATAACTTCCAGTATATATATTTCTTATAACTTATTACTAGAGGGTTCAGAACTAGAGTCAATATCGATATCGCACGTGTAGACTGTAGAGATGATATCAGTACTAATGCCCCGTATCCGTTCTATCTCATTCTGTTGAATCTTGTGGAACTAGTTTAACGCGGCCAGGCATCGTCTTCCACAACAGTCCCTTTAAACTTCTTTATATTTTCCTACTTATCCTTTAGCTTTCTAAAAATGATTGAACAAACCTTGTAATTGAAACACAGTTAAAAGTTTTCCAAGAAAATTCTTGAATTTAAGGAAACTCTTTAACTGTGTTTGAGTTTGAGGGAAGGAAGATCTTTTCAAACTTTTGTAAAAGTAAAAAAAAGGAAAATGTAATCTTTTTTACTGGAATTTCTAAGGGGGAAGAAGGGCGTTTCAATTAAAAAAAAGGCATTTGATCCCCTGCAGATCCCCTTATTTATTAAAACAATATTGTTCTAAATTCTTTTATTTATTTGAAGAAACTGTAAGTGTAGTTTCAAGTTATCCTCCACGGAAAGAGTGTAATGTCCGATTTACAACGGTACCCTTGTAACCTTAATCTGATCAAAATGTGGAAGATAATGTAATTTTTCTAACTTGAAAAGTAGTTATTTCTGTCAGTTTCTCCATTGTTTCTTAAAAACAAGTCACTTTTGCAGAGAAACCGCACATAAAAATAAACACTTTAAAGAAACAAACATATTGATATCTAATTCATACTCGATAAGACAAAGTTTTCAAGGGTTCTATAGTGAATCAGGTATTGAAGTTGACTTGAAGTTACACTTACAGTACCTTTAACTGAAAAATAGAATAGTCCGTTTTTATCATGTTCATGTTTTATAGAGCAGAGAGTGGGATTACTTTTCCATTTAGGGATTTTAGTTTTCTCAATTTGAGGATTTTTGTCCAGTAATCCTTGTTGTATATAATATATATGTATATTGTTTATATGTACATGTACTTCAATTTTTTTAAGAAGAAAATACATATTGTACATATAAATATTAACTCAATTTTTCTATGTGTTTCTAAAAGTGAAGTAAAGAAACCTCCTCGAGATCAGTACAGTGATGTACAAACTAATAGAGTACAGTGCAATATAGTGCGGTACACAACAGTACAGGAAAGTTCAGTTAAGTACACAACAGAAAAGGTCAGTTCAATGGAGTAAAATGTACATTAAAGTACAGTGCAGTACAGTTCAAATCAGTAAAGCGGGAGAGTCCTTTAGGTAGTTTTTGAATTTAGGATTTAACTAGTTTGTCATCAAAACAGTGCATGATGCACTATTTGTCTATTGTCTATAATACTACCCCAAATTTAAAATTAAGAAATTTTGTTTTTGTAAAAATTGTATATTATGAAGCACGAAAAGTGAAAAAGTTTGAGCGTTTCAGTGAAACGTATTTTTATTTTTTAAGTTATGATTTAAAAAACCTAGCTTATTTGAAATTTCTGAAATAAAACTGTTTTTTTTTTATTTTCTAAGTTTTGAAGAAATTATCCTGAATTTTTTAGTGCTAATATTTTTATTATATTACTTATATTTCTCAGTTTTTAGTTTCGATTTGAAATTGCAAATTACTATTTGGAATTGACATTTAATATACAATTTCTACTTTGCGTTTAATTTATGGTTTTTTTTACGAAGAAGAGAAGAAGGGTCATTAGGGTTCTGACTATTAAGTCAGTGAGCCTTAACTTTGCAACCCATTTTCTAAAGTCTCGTCAATTGGGGGTCCTCCTGTATCAAGAATATCTTTGATTTCATAGTGTGTAATTACAGAGTACAGAGTACAGAGTATATTGTACATCAGCTATGAAGTTTGATAGTCTAATATTAAATTTATGGCATGCCAATAATATATGTATGTATAATATATATATGCAGAGTGTCCCAATAAACATGAAAGTTGACTTGATTATTTTTGATGGCCATCCAATGTGGCATATCTATATCATCTGTATCTATATGGATATATGTTGGGGTTATCATATTCATTTATGTTGTGCAGCGTGCACATTATTTACAGCTCTACACAGTCCAGAGGTTCCAGGGAGGGATCGTGGAACTCAGTATTCAGTAACCATGGAAATACAAATACTTCCCTTCTTTAACCCCATTTTTACGGCTGTGAGCTTTTTCAAACTAGAAACATTATATCGGCAATAAATTTTAAAATCATGTGAAAATGCTATTCAATCAAAATATATCTATCTAAATATAACTAATTTGCCTAAATATTGATTTGGGAACTCGGGAGAACCACGGGAATGTTCTTAGGTGGTTTTTAGAGTCTAAGTTGAGTGGTTCGACGTTGACAACAAAAATTTAGATTCTCGGTAAAAATCGGCCATGTGCGGGTGAACGGCGGGAGTAACTATAACCTGCGCAACACTGGGTTTCTGCATGAGCTATATATCGTGAAGTTGTATGATTATTGTATCAACAAGTACACACATTTTGTCAAGTTGCTCAATGATCAAAGAAGAATACGTGGATCAATTAATTTTCATGTATCTAAGTCATATTATTTTAATTTCTACGTTAGGCAAAAAAGTTTGCACTGGAAGATACAAAAAAAGGGGAAAGGGGAATTGTACTGAAAACTAATCTTTGCAATGTTTTTTGTGTGTGAATTTGTAAACTGCTATGAGATGCAATACAAATATCAATCATATTATAATCAAACCGACAAGCATAAATATAAATAAAAATAGTTACCACAGTGATCCCAGAATTCTGAACACGGCTAATACTTGCAAAACGAATAAACATATACTGACATAAATTAGTTACTATTCCGCAAGAAATCTTGCGTCTGCGCAGTCGGACTGTAAACAGCTCCTAAACTAGTTCTTTCACAATACATTCCGCACAGATCTTCAGGGAAAACTCAGAAATACCCAGGGGTGACAAGCAGACTTTCTACACGCAGCATGGCTCGCGTAACACTTACAAACTACAAAATACAAATTTACCATAAACAACTTTGATTCCGTTGCAAGCTATTTTGTTTTTCCAAAACTCCAATATTCATACATTTAATTTTCAAACCTCGGTAAATTATCATCAAAAATTCTTTCGGTAAAAAATCCATTTTAAAAATCAAAATTTTTCAATTTTTTTTAAAACAGGTTGGTAGGGGTATCAAAACTTGCGTCTCAAACCCATAGATAAAGATAAATTGCGCATAAGACGACATTTTTCATCTTGAAAGATATAAATGTACAGAGATGTTTTAAAGATATTCCTATTATATACAGAGCGTCCCATATCATATTAGATTATCTCCAATCTTTAACACCAAAATAAACCCTTAATACTCGAAAAACTTATCATTTTCCGCAAGAAAATTCTTAAATAAGCCTTATGTTATTTTTCAAAATGATTCATTCTAATGAAATTTTCTAATTAGTCCCGAAAATCGTAATTTAGACCCGTTCTCGGTCTAATATGATGTGGGACACCCTGTAGATTAACTAGGTCGGTTGTGAACATTGGCTGTTCTTATGTCATTGAGTACTTGTGGTGTACATGAGTTCTGTAAAAAGAAATTTAAGTTAGTTTAGTCCTTCTCGTGTCCTTTTTCAGTTCTCGTCAATATGATATATTGCTCAGTAAAATATTTTGATATTCTCGAAATAAAATTTACTCCTGAGTGGTTTAATAATTATGAAATTAATTAAAACACCAAACCACCCCGCTTATCATTGAAGTACACTTTGACCCCTAGAAGTATGAGTTCGCGGACTGTACAATTCTTGGTGATTTTGCGTACATAAGCTATCTATGTTTATTTATTTATCTATGCTCAAACCACTGAATAACGTCCATTTCTTCGTTTTTCAAATTCCACAAATTACTGGGCTTAAGGCTAAAAAATAATTTTTTTTATAAAGTGGTAGGCGATTAAAGCAATACAATGAAGACAACTTTTGATTTAATTTTAATTTTTATCAAGCTGTTAAATAACATGGATATGCATAAACTTAAAAGTCAAGAGAAGATGTCAATGAAAAAAGCTTATCTCGTTTACTTGCAATTCGAAAAAAGCTTGTTAACAATCAAAGCTTAAATCGTCTTCATTGTATTGATATAAACGCCTACCACTGTATTATCTGAAAATATTTTAAACCCCGGTTTTTTGCATCCAATCTGAATAATTTGCAAGAGACTTTTATTTGAATGTTTCTGAATGTTTCAAGTCGGATATTTGTATACCCATCCTGATTTATCTTGATTTGATATGAAAAAAAAATTAAATTTTTATTTAAAATTAGGTCAAAGAAAACATTAAAACTGGAGAAAAATTTGAGTATTTTTATCAAAAAGGCGTCACCACAATAGTTTCCCAGTTAACTCAATCTTTCTACAATTTCTTTTCTATTTTACTTTAAAACAAACCTTATGTTTTTAAAGCATATCAATGGAAAATTTGTCTCTCATATTTGACAGGATATTTTATTTTTCATTTAACAAGGATTTTCTTGTATTCCTTTTGTGAACATATTCGGATATATTTTCTTGTATTCCTTGTGTGAACATATTCGAATATATTTTTTATCAGAACAAATTTTGTACTTTACAATACCTCAAGCACCCCCTCTAGAATTTTCTAATAGTGAAAGTGAGTTTAATTTAATGCTGAAGCTGAGTATTATGTAAGATAACAAGAGGGAAATTCGAATAAACCAACATAACCTCAGAACAGGAACTAAACCAAACTAAACAGGAACTAAACTAATCTAGGAATAGGAACTAAACTAAACTCAGAACAGGAACTAAACTCAGAACAGGAACTAAACTCAGAACAGGAACTAACTAAACTAATTCGTTAAAGTTCCAGGGTGGCCAAAACATTTTGAGAAAAATCTGCACAAAAATCCGTACATTTTCAGAAAAAATCTGTACAAACCGTACATAAAAATCCGTAAAATCCGTACAAAAAACGAAAAAACTAATTGTTAGAAAAAAACATCAAAACTAAAAAATTTAAATTCTCATATCTATTATCATTCATTTTCCTTTGTGTTCGTCTTTGAGCAAAGGCTGAGGTTACATCGCTTTAAAAATAATCTGAAACAAAAATGACCTCTGTGCACAGAAGATAAAGCAGATGAAAAAAATCACGATAAAATAAAAAAACACAAGTTCAAGAATAATCCCAAAAAATGTTTGAACAGGATTATATATGAATATCAGGTTGAGCAGATGTGTAATGTATTGCACGAATTTTAAATTGAATTGAGGAAGTTAAAATTTTGAGTTAAAAGTTTGAAATCTATTTAACCAACACCTGAGATTTAAATAGTTTTAAATTGTATCATTTAAACAGGTCAAATATTCTAAATATCTAAATATTAGATTAATAACAGCATCCTTCGTTTCATTTACTTCACTTCCTGCGGCATAAATCTGCAAGTCACTATTTCAGAGAAACCACAACTAAAAATATAAATATTCTGAGAGATAAACAAGAAATTCTCATTCATCCTTGTGTCCCAATTTAAGGGTACCGTCTGGGTGTCCCAATTCAAGGGAACCGTCTGGGTGTCCCAATTTAAGGGTACCGTATGGGTGTCCCAATCTAAGGGAACCGTCTGGGTGTCCCAATTAAAGAACTGTCTGGGTGTACCAACTTAAGGGAACCGTCTGGGTGTCCCAATTAAGGGTACCGTCTGGGTGTCCCAATTAAGGGTACCGTCTGGGTGTCCCCATTAAAGGGAACTGTCTGGGTGTCCCAATTTAAGGGAACCGTCTGGGTGTCCCAATTTAAGGGAACCGTATGAGTGTCCCAATTTAAGGGTACCGTCATGGTGTCCCAATTTAAGGGTACCGTCTGGGTGTCCAAATTTAAGGGTACCGTCTGGGTGTGCCAATTTAAAGGAACCGTCTGGGTGTCCCAATTTAAGGGAACTGTCTGGGTGTCCCAATTAAGGGTACCGTCTGAGTGTCCCAATTTAAGGGTACCGTCTAGGTGTCCCAATTTAAGGGTACCGTCTAGGTGTCCCAATAAGTTAACCTGATTTTACTTTTACAGGTTTGATTCTGATTCCCAATTTATTTAATAAAAGCAAATGGTCGAAATCTTTAAACAAAATTCTATATTTTGGAAGCACACACAGGTAGGCTACATTTTGAAAATGCCTGGGCTAGAGAAGTGTTTACCAAACTTTACAATACCACAAGCAAATCAGAACAAATATTGTACTAGACAATACCACAAGCAAATCAGAACAGATGTTGTACTAGACAATACCTCAAGCAAATCAGAACAAATATTGTACTAGACAATACCTCAAGCAAATCAATTTTGTACTAGACAATACCTCAAGCAAATCAGAACAAATTTTGTACTTTACAATACCTCAAGCAAATCAGAACAAATTTTGTACTTCACAATACCTCAAGCAAATCAGAACAAATTTTGTACTTTACAATACCTCAAGCAAATCAGAACAAATTTTGTACTTTACAATAAATCATGCAAATCAAAACAAATTTTGTACTAGACAATACCTCAAGCTAATCAAAACAAATTTTGTACTTCACAATACCTCAAGCAAATCAGAACAAATTTTGTACTGGACAATACCTCAAGCAAATCAGAACAAATTTTGTACTAGACAATACCTCACGCAAAGTAGAACAAATTTTGTACTAGACAATTTTTCGAGCAAATCAGAACAAATATTGTTCTAGACAATACCTCAAGCAAATCAGAACAAATATTGTACTAGACAATACCTCAAGCAAATCAGAACAAATATTGTACTAGACAATCCTCAAGCAAATCAGAACAAATTTTGTACTTAACAATACCTCAAGCAAATCAAAACAAATTTTGTACTTTACAATACCTCAAGTAAATCAGAACAAATTTTGTACTTTACAATACCTCAAGCAAATCAGAACAAATTTTGTACTAGACAATACCTCAAGCAAATCAGAACAAATTTTGTACTTTACAATACCTCAAGCAAATCAGAACAAATTTTGTACTTTACAATAAATCATGCAAATCAAAACAAATATTGTACTAGACAATACCTCAAGCAAATCAAAACAAATATTGTACTAGACAATACCTCAAGCAAATCAGAACAAATATTGTACTAGACAAATTGCTGTGTTCACTTTGTTAATCTCTAGTTGTAGATTCTAGAACTCCCAGCCCAATATAACCTAAAGGTTGCCGTTTAAGAGTAAAATAAGAAAACATGATAAAAGTGTGTGTTCCGGACTCCAGACGAAAACTAGTTCAACCCATATTGAATAAAATGATATTGCCCAAATTTAGAAAAAGGTGATACAAGGCAGAAACAAATACAGTTGAAGGCACAGAAGCAACACCCAGACGAAAAAATGTATGGTCGGTGTAAATCATGGCGAGTTGTGACGTCATTTGTTGTGTGGACGAAAAAATGGTGTGGAATGCCTTCCCTCGTTCTCTTAACTGTCATGTTCAGTCTCTCAAGCAGATTGGGAGTTTTTCTTTGCGGAACCGAATTCAGTGGATCATTCCTTAGGTTCATTAGTTTTTATAATTTATCTTCTGATCTGAGAGGGAGGAAAAAACACTATAATTCTTTCATTAATCTTTATTAAAAATTAAATATATATCACAGAAAGACTAAATGATGTTCCTACAGGAATGCAATAGTGTGTAAATGTACAATATGTACGTGCATAAGCCTACCGAGTGTTGAAGAATATTTTAAATAAGTATCAACATACATTCTGTTAACTTGTATTCAATCTATACAATTTCATGTCGATATAACGGAGTTAAATTCATTTTTGCAATGTGAACCGACATTTATTATGATTTGATTAGTAATATTAAGAGAAATTGTAAAATATATCATGTAGAACATATTACGTTTATTATATATAATATCTCAGATTTTATAATTCTTTCTTTAGAAAATGTAATTTTCTTTTTTCCGAGCAAGCCATTAATTTAAACAGATTTAAATATTAACATTAATTCAACATAAATACCTCATCTGTCTTATATTTTGGGGCGTACAGTGGAGGGGGGGCGGGGAGGTGTGCCAAGAGCTATATATTTTTCCAAGAGGGCGTTGGGGGGGAGAGTGGGGGTAAAAAGACGCCCTTGTATAATAATATATATTCCCTTTTCACAAGAGCACATTATTTTTTTTTATTAAAAAAAAATTAGCCCGTTTAATTTTCCTGCCTTGTCTCAACAGTAGCCAGGAGTTCTGAATAAGGGTTTCCAGGTTCGGCTGCGGATTGAAATGTCTGGATGAATTTATCCTTCTGTCTCTTATCTGAACAAAATAAACATTGAACAAAGATTGATTAAAGGGACTGTAAGTATACTTTGAAGTGACTCTCTAATCTTCATGCAAAGATGACAATGACCGATTCAATGCTTCATCCCGAGATTCACACTACACAAGTTCTAATCAAAGTTAAGAAATAATATAACGACTTAATTTAATCCGCCAAGGGAAAGGGGAACATAAATTTTGACCTCTGGATAAGCAGGGAATTAAATACTTTTAATGAATATTTAATTCAAAACTTTAAAACTTTCGGAAATGGAGCTGATCGTAAAAATCTATGTCCGCAACGGAGATAGTAAGATTTGACAAAAGTTTTAGAAAGAATTATTATGAAGAAAAGAACAGGGTGTCCCAAAAATTTTTCAAAAATGTGTACAAAAAGTATTGACCGTTTGAAGTTTGTCATTTTGACCAAAATGCCAAACTTCAAACGGTCAATACTTCCTTTATTTTAGTGCTATATACCTCTCATTGATATCAATCGATTGGAAATGTTCCAAAGATTTCAAAAATGTACACTTTTGAAAAATTGAACCATAAGTAGTGCTACAATGTCTTAAAGGCAGGGAGCAAGGAATAGAGAGACAACTGACGCGGTTCGCCCTACCAAACAGCTCGATATAAAATTTTATATCGAGCTGTTTGGTTTCTTTAGTAGGGCCCCACAGGAAAAATATGTATTGGCGAAACTGGTCAAAGAAAATTGAGCCAATACATATTTTTCCTTTGGGGCCCTACTAAAGAAACCAAACAGCTCGATATAAAATGGAGTACCGTCTGCAAAGCATTTATAATCATATGGTAGGGCGAACCGCGTCAGTTGTCTCTCCCTTCTATTCCTTGCTCCCTGCTTAAAGGTCGTTTTTTTGGGACGCCCTGTAGATCCTTTTCATGCTTGCGTCTTTTAATTACAACTTCTACAATATAATTCGTTTCTAAACCCGATCTATCCAGTAGTCTACTTTTTAATAAAACTTCAATACAAGAAATTATATGAATTTTAATGTGCATATTACCCCAGGGAAGGCCAAACATTATGTATAAATTATGAATCCTAATGGATATTTGATTTTTTCTTGTCAAAACTGGATTTTAAAAAATCTATATAGTAAATTGATTTAAGGTCCCAACAAACAATCATAATTATGCTGTTTTTTTCCCGAACAACAATGCCTCTCGATGGTACTATAAAACAGATATAGAAATGGCGGTTGCTTAAACTTGGTAACAAAAAGTACGAGGCAACAAAAAAAATTAGAGCCATTGCTTTTGCTTGGTATTAAGATTTTTAAACGGACATCATTTTTAAAAGTAGCCCCCTAAAATTGGGTTGGATGAAAGGGACCGTAAGCTTAATATCTAGCAATTTTTTATCTAAAGGGACTGTAAGCGTAATTTCAAGCGACTTTTTATTTAAAGAGGGACTTCCCCGATTCACAATAGTACCCAAACCTTTGACTGATCAAGGATGTTAGACATATCATTATTAAACTACTAAAACGCTTTAAATTGTTAAACACTGTGTATGCAAGCTGTAATACATCTCAGAGATACAATCTAGAAGTGACAGAAACTAAACATTTACTTGAAAACCACTTTTATAGTTCAAAAGAAGATGTAACGTATCAGCTGTTTCGAGTTCATGCTGTACACAGCGCACACCGGAATTTGTAAGAAACAAGCGGTTTAAACACAGAGAACTCTGTACTTGATGAACACACAACGGTTGAAAGGGTACTGTTGTAAATAGGGCATTGCCCTCTTTTCATGGAGGGTCACTTGAACTTGCTCTTACGCCTTACAGTCCCTTTAAGGAGGGTGTTTTCTATTTCCTTTAAAGTGACCTGTCAGCAGGAAGTAGAAGTCTGCTCCGGCCAAACAGAAGAGCCTCCTGTCCTCATGCGAGGTCGAGTTCAAGGTTTCAGTAGAGGTTGTTCTGTACAACAGGTGGGGGAACATTGCCTAGACACGTACATATTTTAGAGGTTGGAAACATGACAGAGTATAAGGTTTTAGTTTCAGCAGTAAGGTTACACAGATTATAATTTTGTAAAATGTACCATGTTTAGAGATAAAGATAATGTGTTCAGTTTAGAGCTCATGAAAATGTTTATTGTTTAGAGTTTAGAAAAATGTATACTATAGAAGGTTTAGAAGTTTTCAGTAGACACGGATTAGAGTTTAGGAAAATGTACAATATACATATAGGTTTTAGAGTTTAGGAAAATGTATAGTATACAAGGTTTAGAGTTTAGGAAATTGTACATTATGCACGGTTTAAAACAAAAGAAGAAATATAGGGAAGCCAGTTGTCTCTGGTACAAGAACTCAAGAGAAAATTAGAAAGATTAAATCCCCTCCAGCTGATATTTTCTGTTATGGTATTCCTAAAGGTACCACAAATATTTAACGAAATTCACTAATGCTTCCTGTGAAAATATTTTGCTTAACTTTAATGATTTCACAACAACGAGAATATTTTAAACTCCGTCGGAGGAGAACAAGGGAAGTGCGGGCTGAAAATTTGGTTTGGCTGTCTCCGACAGGAGATTCGAGTTGAAGACGACATTTTATAGAGGTTTTAAAATTAATGGTTAACAATAATATACACGGTTTAGAGTTTAGGAAAGTGAACAATATACAAGGTTTAGAGTTTAGGAAAGTGTACTATATACACGGTTTAGTTAAGGATAATATACAGTATACAAAATTAAGAATTTAAGAAAAAAAGGGTTGTTTAAGAATAATGAATGAATGAATTGAAAAAAGACCTGTAAACAAGGGTTTGTGGAAGCAGCAAGGAAAAAGCATGATAAACACCTGAAAATATAAAAATATGCAAACATACAAACAAACAAACAGAATCAACCATCATTCAGTAGAAGTCAGGGCTGAGCCTTCGTCAAGACTAACCGTAAATACGATTATTAATGTACAGGATGTCATCTCCATATCATGAAGTTTAAAAAAGTTTTAAAAAGTTCGTTAAAGTTGTTCAGCAATACAGAGCTATATTTAATTATCTCGACAAGCTTTAAATTACGTATCGAAAATACAATTTAAAAATGATCCAATCTTAAAGATGTTTTGTTCCGAAAAATGAAATTTAGAGCTATGCACAATTCAATATAATGCGAGACACCCTGTACTTTAATGGACTGTACACGTGATTTTAAGTGAAACTCCACGCAGAGATAGCAAACCTTAATCTGATCAAAAAAGATAACGTCGTTTTTCTGACTCTAAGTGTTTATTTCTTTGACTTTCTTTATTGCATCGTACAAGCAAGAAATGCGCAAGTCACTTTAACAAAGAAACTACAAATAAAAATAAACTAAAACATGGATATCTAATTTATAATTGGACAGACAACGCATTTAAGGGTACCGTTGTAAATCGGGATTGCCATCTTTGCAAGTAGGGTCACTTAGAAAGGCGCTTTAAGCTAAACTAAAACTTAACTAAAAAAGAGAATGTTTACAGTACAGTATTCACATGTATTTTGTGTTCTGATTATAATACTGATAACGAAATCACATAGTTTTATCTTTGCTTCATTTTATATTAAAACCTTCCGCTCCTCCAAAAGTACAACCCTCCCCCCCCAAAAAAAAAAATACGCGGTAACGTTTGTGCAGACGTAGATTTAAATTATTAATATAAATTATAATTTTTTTCATGCAATACAAAAGTTGATGTCACCTTATTTACCCAAAAATCGGAAAACCAGACTTTGTAAAGTTCGAATTGTTAAACAGTTTAGTTCCCAAGTTCATTATCCAGTACCGATGCATGATTATAAATATACAGGTTTACCACCGAGGGATACGGTCTAGAATTTAATAAATCTGTTCAACTGTAACAAGTTCAGTCATTTGCTGATTTACTAATTGATTTGGCAATTTTTGTTTAAAAGCTGATCCAGGGAACAATGTAAATAATAGAATGTTTAAAATCTTTACAGTCGTCAGTACTCAGCACAGAACTACTTTAATAAGTACACTGTACAGTATACACTATGCAGTTACACATAAATAGAAGTTCCACTTATAATAAAATAAAAAATTAACAATATCCAAAGTATTAAAATCTGAATTTCTGAAACTTGACAAAAGTCTAAACTGACCAGATGGAGTGGGAGAGAGGAGCACGTCTTGTAAAGTTAGGTAGAGAAACCAGAACCCATTCTGTCAGCATACTCTGCTGGTTCTAAAATATAATTCAACAAATTCTTTATTTAACGCGGAAACAGTAAAATGCTGTATTTACATTACATTGTTTAATTTGAAAAAATAAAAGGTAAAAGTACATTTTTTCAAATGTTGACCTGAAACAAATTATTAAAAAATACACAAATTTAATTTGAAAAATCCGCGAATTTTTCTTTTACTTGCAACGTACGATGAAAAGTGACGAAAAAACAAAAAAGACAATAAATCAACCATCATTCCGTAGAACTCAGGACTGTGACTTAAAATTAGCCATAAAATACATACAATACAATACAATACAATACAATACAACGCAACACATTACAACACATTACAACACAATACAATACAATACAATAAAATACAATACAATACAATACAATACAATACAATAAAATACAATACAATACAACAACACAACACAACACAACACAATACAATACAATACAATACAATACAACACAACACATTACGATACAATACAATACAATACAATACAATACAATACAATACAATACCTGAGATACAGCTGCTCTAAATATCTGTCTGAGTACCCCAGCTAGTAGAGCAGGATGAGGTTGACCGGGAGATATAAACTCCGATATTACACGGTTCACCACATCACTT
The DNA here is from genome assembly GCF_000591075.1 of Eurytemora carolleeae. Taxonomy (NCBI): domain Eukaryota; kingdom Metazoa; phylum Arthropoda; class Copepoda; order Calanoida; family Temoridae; genus Eurytemora; species Eurytemora carolleeae. The sequence goes on from NW_019396025.1 coordinate 46,297, forward strand.
GCTGGGAAGAAATCAATCAAAACCTAGAATAATAATAAGAACAATAAAATACGAGATATACGAGTAAAGATCTGAAATCCAACCATAAGAATAATAATAGTAAAATCTATAAAAATAACAATAAAATGTATACAGATATACAGCTTATATACAGATTGATTTTTAAAACCTTACTTAATAATTGTTGAAAAATGACAATGAAAATACCAAAAAAATGCAATGACTTTGGTTGATAATGATAGTAATAAAAAATAAAATACCCCCCCCCCCCCTGACAAAATTGAATGAAATGATGACATTTACTCATAGAAAATCATGAAAAGTAAGCTCCTGGTGGAAAAATGAAAAGTTTTCAGGGGTATATAAAAATATAAAGGGGGTTAAAATTTCCATAGATTCTAATTTTTCCAAGAATAAATGACTTTCCTTTGTAAAGATCTGGATCTGCGTCTTGCATAAATAAGTTTTCTTTTAAGCGGTATTCAATGAAACTGTTGCTTTCCAACAAAAAAACAGCTTTTTAAATAGGAATGTGCATTGTACATTGTACAAGGTGTCCCATATCATGTTGGTTAATGCATAAATTACTAAACTCGCTAAAATCCATTTTATTGGGAAATACCAGAAAGTTTACAAGAATTAATAATTTATGACAAATGTAAAATGTTAAAGTATTAAAGGTTGGATCAAATCGAATATGCTATGGGAAGGTATACACAAACACAAAGTTGTTGGTAAATATTTACAGAAAAAATAAAATTAAATAGTGTCGTACTCTAGCTAGACACTATTAACGATTTCTACAAAACGTGAAATTAAAATAATGATCTGTTCTTAAAATAANGTAACCAACCTGTGGAAGTATCTCTGAGAGTAGTTCAGCTTGAGGAGGACCAGCCCGCCTTACACAATCAAACAGTATCGACATCTGTTCCATCATCTGCATCAGCTGTTCAGGATCTGTGAGAGGAGCTGGCTGACCACTGTACTCACTAGACGGAGGATGACTGGCGTACATCGCCGCTAGGAACAACTGAACGGCGGGTATCACGCTAACTGGCGCCCACTCTGTCATTAGATCTGTGGCGATTTTTACGAGTTGATCCAGCTGGCGACCTTTGATACGACCAGCTACAACCAAACGCTCCAGGCCTGTCAGTAGACAGGTGTAGAGAGGTCGGGGCAGGTCAGCTTGGCTGGAGGTTGCCAGACAAAGCTGGGTCAGATTGTTCTCTAGTTCTGTGTCCTGGATCTCAGATGAGAAGTTCTCCAGGATGAAGAATAGTGTACTCCACATCACCAAAGTATTCTCATCCACTCCTAGTTCAGTTCTACCAACCAAGAGAAAACCTTTAATATGCTCTGTTACAATTCCTAGGATTGGTTGAAGCTCCGCTCCTAGATCACTCTGCAGCAGGTAGAGGGAACCATGCAGAGCTGCTGTTCTAGCAAATATATATTGAGATCTAAGACAGGATTCAATACTCTTCTTTAACCTCTCCATGAGCTCGGTATCTGATGTTCCAAGAACAGCCACAGCTTTACACAGTCCTAGGCAGAGGTTACTTGACATAATTTCATCCTCACCAGGATGTACCTTCTGTAGCTCGCTCAGTGTACTGAGCATCCAGTTGAATTGGTTTGACTGGGTAAATATATCAGATACCATAATAATAGATCTCACAGCAGCAGTTAGAACAGTCAAAGGAGTGTCCTGTCCCCCAAAGGCAAGCCACTGTGAGAAGAGATCAATGATAAAATGAATACAAGAATTAGTATCTAACCCTGCAGCTGCTAGATTCTCCTCGCGGATTAAGAGGAAGAGTGGAAGAGCGGAGGAGGTGATGGATTGCCGGTCATCTGATCCTTCCTCATGGTAGGCCATACATGTTGACATGTAGCTCAAGCTAACCTGTCCTGCTCCGTACCTGGTTCTGGGTACAGGACTGTAGCTGGTTCTATGCTCACCAGTTAAACTATAAGTTCTCTCTAGATTGACCGAACTATCAACTGGAAGCCCAATCCTGGTTGCAGCGTCATCAAGACGCTGATGGATAATATTCTGAATAGCTGTCAACTGTTGGCCTCGACCTGAGAGCAGGAAAGGGTTTGGAGTGTCTCTAGGATGGTGAAGAAGCTGTGCTCCAGGTATACCTGCTACAGGTAAAGCTAAAGTAGTTACCAAAAGGGATGATAAAGCATTTACTACCAGAGCTGTGCTCTGGGATAATGCTGAAATTTCTTCATTACTCAGATCATCATTGGATACATTTAACACGGACAGAAGAGACATCCATGTTTCTTCAAACTGTGCTCTACTGCTCCATCCTAAAGTATTCAATCTCCAAACAAGTTGATGCAGAACCTCCTTCTCCTGGAGAAGGTAAGCGGGAATACTAGATATATGGATACCCTGATCCAACCCCAGGTCAGGGCTCCAACCCAGACTAAATGCAAGGGGCGGAGCTCGGGTTAGACTAGAGAACTGAGTGAGTCGGGATAATCCAACAATAATGGTAAATACATCTTCCGACAGATTTAAAATATTTTGATTCTGTTCGTAAACCATAAGAAGCTTGGCTAGGCAGGTTCCAGATACCAGGATACTTGGAGGACTTGGCAGAATAATCAGATTAGAAATCTTTTCATAGGGATACTCAGGCAGAGTAAACCCAGGGACTGATACAAGGATATAATCAGTAATAGATAACACAGCAGAGCTGACCAATGCATTATGTGCAGGAAGCGAGAGCGCGCTGGTCAGATGAGGATTGGAGAAGGTGAGACTAGCAACTTGAAGACATGAATCTAAAATGTGTTCCTTCCCGGGTATATCCTCTCTTCTCCCGACCAGGATCCATTTTACCAGCTCCAGAGCTAATATACCAAACCTGGCCATCTCCAGTACTGCGTGGGGAGGTAAAGTAGGTCGTCTTCCCGGAAGCCGGGGGTAGGTCAGCAACAGTTTGGAGAAAGCTGGTAGAAGCTGGATAAGAAGGTTTCGTCCGTCTGTTCTTGAGAAGAAATCGTCTAATTTGTGACTGTATCTTGATTCCTGGCCAGACACTTGCCACCAGTTCTGAGGTCTATACACCTAAAATACAATACAATTCAATATAGTCAGGGGCAGGATATTTTATCCTTGTATTTCTTACGGAATTCTTTTCCTATGCAAAAGACTAAAAATAGCCGTACACCGCTCTGTTGTTTCTGAAGTCTCATTCTTAATTAATAAAAATGCATTGCTAGCCAATTTCATGGTGGAATAGAGTCCATTCGAGTTCTACCCGGCCCAACCCCAGGCGCCGATCTTATTGACGCGCGGCATGTACCGTGGCGACCCTTTGCTGGCCAGGTTTTAACTTTTATGGCACACTTGCATAGTTTAGTGTGTTATTATTAATTGAACATGGTTGTTTTGCTTTTGAATTTAAAATATTAAATATACAAATATATATATATAACACTTTACAATATTTACATTTGTGCATCTTTTCCCCATTTCCTTTCAGTCAATTGACATTGCAATTCTACTGCAGAAAATTAAAAAAGTTTTTTTTATATTTATAATTTTGGTGAAATTTCAAAAGGTAGCCTTTTTAAAGTCCCGAGAGGTCACAAGCCATCCAAGGGGCCATGTAAAGCCCCACACAAAATATCTCAACTAACCTGTGAAGGTCTAGGAAGAAGCTCTACAAGGTTCTTGATGTGCTGGAGGAGAACTTGGCTGGCAGCGCGGAACAAGGGGGGGCCTTCCTTTATCTGGTATCCAACCTCACGTAAACCTGAATATGTGATATCTTGTATCCAACCTCACCTAAACCTGAATTTGTGATATCTTGTATCCAACCTCACGTAAACCTGAATATGTGATATCTTGTATCCAACCTCACCTAAACCTGAATATGTTATATCTTGTATCCAAACTAACGTAAATCTGAATATGTGAAACTTTCTAATCTCTATATCTCTGCAACCTGATCCTGTAAACACGTTGGGTTGCACAGATAAAGGTATTAGAAAATCAGAGCTTCTGGCAAAGACTAAATCCCTTTATCATTGTTCAATAGTCTTCTTTTTATTTTGTTCAACAGATATTAAGTTTCTAATGTTTTAGTTTAAAAGGGATTTAAGATCTGTCTGTAACTTATCTCACTAAAGTTCAGCTATGCAATTTATGCATACATTTTAAAGACCAGGTTGGCTTTAAGAAGTAATGCCTTTGTCTTATTCTTTTTTGTAGTCTTTGACCCATTTTAGGACTACACCAACTTATTTCTAGATTCAGTTTAAACAGCTTAATTGACCAAATCTTAATAGAACGTTGCGCAAGAGCGTGAACGTTGTGGGTTGCTGTAAACAAACTAATTCACAAATGCACACTGGCTCAAATCCTGAATTACTGATTGAAAGTTCTAGATTTTTAACAACCCTAATATGAAGTAAGCTCATGCAAATAAATTCGCCAACAATTCCAGCCAATCAAAGAGCCGCAAATATCGTAGTCAACCATCTTAGAGAGATGGTTCATACTGGTGTCAGACCTTTCATCTACTTTTCACCTCTCCTTCTTTTACAAAAATGTCCAATGGGTTAGTTGGTGGTACCTACTTGGCCCTCTAGATTGTGTAGGGTGCAGTCTGCTGGCTAGGGGCCGTGTGGAACTGAAGGGGGAAATAGATCTGGGGATTCCATTTCGGGAGTTTTTTCAGATTTTTCTTCTTATTCTTATTCTTATTGGTAAAAAGTGAACTCACTAGGATAGTTCAACATTTAAAAACTTGAGGTTGAACCAGTTATAAGATATACATGGTTTAACCGTCTCTACGTCGTTCAACGAATTCTCACAATTATATAAATCGGTTCCTGGAGATTTTATGTCCGACAATATAAATAATATTTGCAATATAAAACTAGCGATCTCACTCAGATTATTATCTGTATCTATTAATACCTGGAGATCTATCTGGATCGCTGAGTAGTCCCGGAAGTCTATCTAAACTATCCATACTAGGAGCTCTACCGTCTGGTAATGTTATCCCCTGAACTAAGCACTCGTCTAGTATACGGATATTAAAATCTTTAGCGGTCAGCACCAGCATTATATCTCCGAATCCAAGGTTAGAGAGAAGCTTAGCGCACTCCTGGTAACAACAAAGCAAATTTTATCATTTATTTGAAGTTTATAGGGTTGATTTTATTCTTAACTAGTTTCAGAAACCATGGGTACTCATAGGGTTTACCAGCGCTTAGCTATTTTTCCCCTTAAAAGTCATCCAACTAAACTTAGAATCTCAAAACTAAGCTAAGCTAAAACCATTCCGTGGTTCTTCCGAGTTCCCCAATCAAAATTTGAGGCAAATCAGTCAAGGGGTTCTTGAGTTATGATAGAAAATACAAACAAACAGAGACTACTACTTAATATATATGGCTAAACTTTAATATCATTGTTCATATTTATGTTCGCAAAGGAAGAAAGGGAGAGGGTAATAAATACGATTCTTGATAATTTTCAAACTTCATTTCTTACTAATCTAACTATTAACAATTAGCTCTGTTCCTTTTTATGTTTTTTTTTGTCGTAAATTGAAATAAAATTTTTTAAAACTTATTTCCCATGGGTCTTCCGAGTTTCTTAATCAAAATTTGAGTTAAATAAGAAAAAGGGATTCATGAGTTATTATTGGACAATGGACATACACAGTGCACACATACAGAGATTTTTACTTTAAAATGATAAACTTTAATATTATATTTCAGGTAGATATTGCTTTGCTATATTCATATTTTGATAAACTTATTTCCGAACCATTGATTTTAAGTGTTTCTTCTACTTAATTAAACATCTTTAAAAATTTTAACGTAAAACCGTAATGGAATCGTTAGACCAAAAAGTATCAACAGTATACAACGAAAAATTCATTTCTAGAGAATATTTTTTCAACTTGAAATAAAACTTGTGTTTAAAATTAACTATTTCTGAATTAACCCTCAAGCCGCCGAATAAAAAGTTTGGAAAATAAATGAAAAAAAACTATTTTGATAATTTGTCTTGTTCCTTAGGTTGTGATATGGAGCAGCAGTATCGTTTAACCTGGTTGAGAAACCAAGTATTATCAAGCTCCACGTTGGATATGGATCCAGGATGGAACTTCCGTCCGTCTCCGAAATCCACCGGAGACAGCTCATAGAAGGAGACGGAGAGACGATTAAATAACCCGATCAAGCGTGCAAACCTTTTTAAAATATCAAAAAAATGTAAATTGTAATTTTTAGTCAAATTAAGTAAAAAAATTACCTAACAAGCAGCTTTTTCTTTGAAAGTAGCTCCAAGATTTTTGAAAGCTCTGATTGTGGAAGCTGTTCAAGAACAAAGACCTCTGATTCTTGAAGAAGAATTTCCACCCTTTTACAGGCCTCGACATTAGCTCGTTTAGACAGTGCTAGGGACGGATGTACAAGGTACTTATTGACCAGGAGATTGAGTACCCGACCAGTGTGTGCTTTATGAGTATTTGCAAGGCAGTCTAGGGTACACTTCATAAAATGGGAGCTCTTCATGATGTCCCAGCGGGCTGAGATGGATTCTAGGAAGAGACCGGAGGATGGAGCTTGTCTGTGGATTACAGACAGGAGTTCGTGGATTTGCGGCTCGTTGGCGTATTGAACTATTTCGCGGATTTGTGAGGAGAGAAACCAGGCCAAAAGCTCTCCGTCATGAGTGTTCTCAATGAGTTGGTTGGAAACAACAGCTAGAGATGATCTTCTCACAATTTCAAGATTTAGAACTGAGGAGGGTTCGGAGGTTTCAGTTCCAGCAATTATAGAATTAAATACTCCAGTGCCGGAGTTCAAGGCCTTGGCCCAGATTGGGATGGGAGAACGGTCTAGAAGTATCATGATGTACAACCATTGAGTTACAATGGTTGGATTGGAGTTTGAGAGCTGAAGTATCATATCTGTGATTAAATCTATATTATGTAAAGCTCCAGGAGGACAGTTCTTAGCAAGATGAATCCCAGCTTTGGCAATCCTTGAACAGTTCCCAGATTGAAGAATATACATGACAATAAGAAGGATCTCCTTGAGCTCCCACTCCAGAAACCTTTGTCCAGGTTTATCCTGAGGTATAGTGGAGAACACCATGTGATGAAGTTTGGATGTTGCTGCTCCAACACAATGGAAGAGGAATGTGACAAGGGTAAACTCCGGGGGGGATCCAGGACCCTGTCTCAAGGGATCAGTAGAGCTACAGCTACTCTCCATACTAGAGTCTAGAATACTGGATCCAGTTCCACTTCCCAACATTATTCCAAGCTCCTACATTACACGCAACTATTGATTATAAATACAGTGGTGCATTTTATAGCTAATATTTTTTTTTAGCTTGATTATGAAATTTTAAAGTCTGATGTGAGTTGGGTCTGTGTACACTGCACAGTTGCTGTTTCTGTGAGAACTAAAGAACTTTTAAAGTTCGAACAATTAGATGAAAAACGTTAATTTATGAATGTTTTGGTTTTGTAAACATAGATTAAACATCGCATTTCAAATGCAATTTAATAAAATTCACAAAAAAATTAATGTTGCAAAAAAACTATAATTTTTAAAATCAATTTCTGTAAAGATATCATTTCGTGTAAATTGGGTACATTCAACAAAGCAAAGAAAAAAGGTTGGAATAGAGGTATTAAAGTTTTGATTGTGTTGACCTGCAGCCTGCCCAAGATGGCCTCCTCGGGGCTCAACTGGAAGATGATGACCAAGCTGGTGATGGTGAACGCGAGCCAGGAATGGATTTCGGTTAAATTGTTCAAATCAACAGAGCAACTGAGAAAAATATAATTTTTTTTTTAAGTTTAAATAATTTGCAAATTTTCTTTGATTTAATATTCCAGAATTTTTTTGGATACCAAGCGTAAAAGCATAATTTCTTTGATACCTATTGATTTTTTTTTTAAAGGGGAAAATAAGATTTGTAAGAATTAATAGAAGATTAGTACCCCCCCTCCCCTCCCCCGGGTCTATTAGTCTATTTTACTTCTTTTGTTTAACAATCCACTAACCTTAGTAAAGATGACACCACTGCATCACAAGGTCTTAATGAGCCCGGGCAAAGAGATTTTAGAAGTTTCAACAACCCTACCACGTGGTTTTGATGACTTAATTGAATCTAAACCAAATAACTTACAAATATATTACGTGAGATTTGTACTTTCATGCATTACGGTTTTAAGGAAGAAGCAAGAGGGGGGCACACCCTCCCACCCAGGGGTGCACAACCTCCCACCCATGGGGTGCACAACCTCCCACCCTTCCAAAGTCGACATCTTCATATGTGGCTCTGCCCCATACTTTTTCAGTGGAATGTTCAATTTATCAAAACATTTATTATTAAAATTCTTATCATCATTTATTATTTATTTCATCATTATCATTATTTTTTTAGTTTATATATTTATTCTTATAAGCTGGTGACCACAGAGTTGTGGTAGAAGAACATCAAGTATCTAGATAAACCTGGTGACCACAAAGTTGTGGTAGAACATCAAGTATCTAGATATACCTGGTGACCACAGAGTTGTGGTAGAACATCAAGTATCTAGATTCTAGACATACCTGGTGACCACACAGTTGTGGTAGAACATCAAGTATCTAGATTCTAGACATACCTGGTGACCACATAGTTGTGGTAGAAGAACATCAAGTATTTGTCTGGATAATTTCCTAGATTTCTCTTCTCCCCCCGCCTCTCCTCGTATCCACGTGAGTATACTAGCTATAGTTGATATAACGGTAGGATGAGAAATATAGCGGAGCAGCATACTGATAATAACTTCACGCTGAGTATCCAACTCACCATCACCTGTACTAGACCTAAACAATAAGTCCTGGTATAGTTGATTTAACGGTAGGATGAGAAATATAGCGGAGCAGCATACTGATAATAACTTCACGCTGAGTATCCAACTCACCATCTCCTGTACTAGACCTAAACAATAAGTCCTGCTTAAAAGTATTTAATCAAAAATAAAAAACGTGAACTTATTAACTTCGATGTTTACAATAATATACAAATATACAAATAATCAGCAACAAATCAAACTTGATCACTGAGGAAAATTTGTATCTTAAAACGGAAAAATTTGTATCTTAAAACTGAGAAAAATTTGTATCTTAAAACTGAGAAAATTTGTATCTTAAAACTGAGAAAAATTTGTATCTTAAAACTGAGAAAATTTGTATCTTAAAACTGAGATTTGTATCTTAAAATTTGTATCTTAAAACTGAGAAAATTTGTATCTTAAAACTAAGAAAATTTGTATCTTAAAACTGAAAAGTTTTGTATCTTAAAACTGAAAAAATTCGTATCTTAGAACTGAGAAAAATTTGTATTTTATAAAAAAAAATTTGTATTTCATATGGAACAATTGTATATTGAAAATAATCTAAAAAAATGTTCATGTTTATAATGACTTTAAGCGTATTTTATTGATCAGATAAAGGTTTTAAGAGGTTTTAAGAGCTTTTAAGAGGTTTTAAGATTACCATTTTAAAACACTAATTGCCATTTTTGCATTGAGGGTCACGTAAAATTACACTAACAGGCCTCTTAAACGTACTCCTTGTATTACCTGGTGGTGAATAGATCTGTAGCCACCACATGAAGCGCAGCAACAGTGTACGCGGCACTACGCTGATCCCCAGCTGATAATCCTTCACACAGCTGGAGAATCTTAGGAACATCGATTATAACCTTGGGTAACAATATTCTCTAGAAAATATTCAGACAAGGATGCCATTAACGGCCGGGGTGCATCAAATTCGGATTAGAGTGTTTTATCTTATTTCTTTTTAAAACTTTTAATAAAAATCCCTTTCATAAGAAAACATTCTCCTTTTTCTTTAATTAAAAAATTTTTCTTCTGAACTTTTTAATTAACTGTTTTTCAGTCTTCTTAGTTCTACATTTTACAGATTTATAATTTCGTCAAATCTTTATGTGGATTTTATTTTTAGCAAAAAATTCAAATTTTCTTTTGATTCAAGAATATAGAAGAGCTTCATCAAAAGATCGACAACTTGTGTATTTAAGAAAAAGGTACAGATGTTGTTTATTGCACTTTGAGAAGATCAATTAAAATAACGTTAACAGTCCCTTTTCAAATAGTAGAGAATAATGCCTTGGAATGATAGCTCTCATAGGAGAGTAGGGTGAGGAACTCAAATATAACAGGGATAATATTCTCCGCATTATTCAGCTGATTCTCCTCGATATTCTCAAGCTGTTTCAAAACAAAACCTAATAAATAAACAGTATAACAGGTTTGGGATTTTGGAACTCGAGATTTTTCCAATTTAATTTCTAAAAAATAAATCCCACGTTTATGAAAGACGACCTAAAGCAAGACCTAAGATATAAATAATTAGCGTAGGTAGGAAACTTAGAAATCCATCAACAAGTTTACTTCTGAAATCTTTTCTCAGAAAACACAATTCTACAACCCTCCTAGCAATCACATTTCTGCAATCCTATTAGCAACCACAATTCTACAATTCTATTGAAAATCACAATTCTGCAATCCTATTAGCAACCACAATTCTACAATTCTATTGAAAATCACAATTCTGCAATCCTATTAGCAATCACAATTCTACAATTCTATTAAAAATCACAATTCTGCAAACCTATTATCAAACACAATTCTACTATTCTATTAGAAATCACAATTCTGCAATCCTTAAGGAAATCAAAATTCTGCGATTCTCTAAGAAATCACAATTCTATAATCCTATTAGCATTCGCAATTCTGAAAACTTATAACTATTAACAATTCTACAATCCTATTAGCAATCACAATTCTGCAAACCTATTAGCAATTAGAATCCTATAATCCTATTAAAATCACAATTCTGCAATCTTATTTGCAATAACAATTCTGCAATCTTATTTGCAATAACAATTCTGCAATCCAATTAGCAATCACAATTCTGCAATCCTATTAGTAATCACAATCCTACAATCCTGTTATAATCACAATTCTACAATCCTATAATTTTCCAATCCTATTAGCAATCACAATTCTACAATTCTATTTGAAATCACAATTCTGAAACCCTACTAGAAATCACAATCCTACAAACCTATTGGCAATCACAATTCATCAATACTATCTCTACAAAACTATCAGCAATCACAACTTATCACTTTAAAACTTTAAACCAGGTAGATAAAGCAATCTCAACCAAAGTTACAGACTGTCAGTTCAGGTTATAAATATTTCGATAAACATATTTTGATCATCAGTCCAAGGATGTGTGGGATTGGAGATGTCTAAATTTGAATTAAAATCCATGTTTACTAAAAATATGAAAAAAAAATAAAAAAGATATTCCCCTCTTTACCTGTAAATATTTGGTCTGAATCCAGCAAGCAGTAATTTACACGCAGTCGAACCAATTGAATCAACAACTTCAATACTTCAATCTAAAATATTACAAAAATATATTCACATGCCAGACAAGTATTCTCTGAGGAGGATTTGTGCTAACCATTTTATACTTATTTGACAGTTTTTTCTAATTATTATGAACAATGAACATCTTCATTAAAGATTTGATTTTGTTTTAAAAATTTATTCTCAATAAATGTAATGCTTTTACATGCAATCCTTTTGTATTAACTATTTATAACAGTTATTTAGGTTCACAGTGTTATAAAGTTTTTGGACAGAAATTCTCTCTTTTTCGAGAAGGTTTAAGCCTTTTCATATTTAATTTTGTCCCGAGCTCTAGCGAGGGACAAAATATAATCTAAAAAGACGAGATCCTTCGAGATATAGAGAAAATTTAAGTCTAAAAACTTCATAGTACGTCGTACCAAAATAATAGTGTTATAGGTAATTTTATGAAACGTTTGTGCACTTATCTTTTTTCAATGGCTATTTATAGATCAAATAAGCTTTGAAACAAAGCAGAAGTCTAAATAAAGTTTTTTTTAAAATTGTATTTTCATTCAATTGAAACAAAATATTTTGGAAATGTCCTAAATTTTTTTGAGAAAACCCGAGAACCAATCAAAACTTTAAAGCACACGTGCTATAATTACAACTAATTTAACTTTATAGCACGATGGTTACTTTATAGAACGATGGTTGCTTTATATCATGATGATTACTTTATAGAACGATGATTACTTTATAGAACGATGATTACTTTATATCATGGTGATTACTTTATAGCACGTTCATTATGAAATTAACGATTATATGAGGAAGAATGATAAAGTACACAATAATTTTTATAAAAATAATCTGGAAGGAATTAACGTATTTACTTTTGCAGATTAGTAGAGAGGATTAAACTTTGCTACAGTTTCTCTTGACAAAAGCAGTTGAGTCTTTGTCACAAACTCAAACTTTTAATTCCCTAATCTTTGCAACCTGATTGTGAAAACTTTTAATATTTCAAATTATTTGATCTAACAAAATCTATACATAATAGTATCTATGAAAGGTCTGGGAAATTGGTTTGCAAAGATATAGGGACTTAAAAATCGATTGTGTGACAAAGACTCCATTTATTTACCTTCAATACCCTCAAAAGCGAAAAGCCAAAAATAAGTAACTTTAATAAATCCCCCCCCCCCCGCTACATTTAAGCACAATAAAATATATCTCTCGTCTCTTTTAAAAATTATGCAATTATCGTAGCTGTAAAAAAATCAGCCAATTTGGTCCAGCCATTTGGCTAGCTATATATATGATGAGCGAAGAGCTTCTTTATTATATAGATATGAAATAATAATATACTTTAAACACTCTGTACTTAATGCAGGTAAATATTGATTTAAGACACACTGCACCGCGACCGAAGGACAATAAAAGCTGAGGGGTTTATAACATTCATTAAGTAGAGTAGGTTCCGGTAGGGCGAGTAGGGCAGGGATTCTTTAAAACATATTGTAGTGGCAGAGTGGATAATTTGTATTAGTTAAACGTACTTCAGTCTGTTTAAACAGGTGCTCAGTTCAGCAGCAGTAAAATGATAAAATTGTTGCAAATATTACATTTTGTCAACATTTTAACAAGAAAAGTGGTGAGTTTTATGATTATATACTCGTAAATGATATATAATCCCAGTTAATTGGGCCGGGGCACATCTAGGCTCTGCGTCCTTCACAAACGATAAAAAAGTAGTAATAAATCCAGTCCTAGGCGCAACTAAAATAAAGAAGAAGGGGTCAATCAGAGGTATGTCTCACAATCTTGAAGTTTTAATTCACAGGTTTAGGACAGTATCTCCCCCCCCCCTTTTATCCACCCTATAAAGTATAAAGTTGCGCCTTAGTGCATGTTAAGTTTTGTTTGTTTAAGATATCCTCAACTTTAATCAGTCAATATCAGCTGTTACTACGCAACACACTCATTTATAGTATATATATCACACACATCAAACACATCTCACAAAATATATTCTATCGGCGATATAAACCTTGTTCAAACTAAGGACGGTTTAGTTCTTAATAAAGATTACGGTGCAATTTCACGCTTTAAAAAAATCAATATTCGATTTCGAACATCCTAATTCAAATCAAACATCATCGAACACTATCTAAGTTCTAAATATTTTGTCTCTCTCCTTAAAAATCTATTTTTGCTGGAATAATAAGAAAAAGTAATAAAAATAATTTTATTTGAAAAAATAAAAGTTATTTTGGGTCAGAATTTTTTAAGATATTTTCCCATGTATTTTATAGATGAGTATGAAGGATGCAGATGTGATAATAGTTGGTGGTGGAATAGCTGGTCTTTCAGCAGCAGTCAGGCTCAAGGAGCATGGAATCAAGGTTGGACATGTCAGGAGTATATCTTTCAGTAGCATTAGGTTAAATGAGCATAGAATCAAGGTTGAACATGTCAGGAGTTTATCTTTCAGCAGCAGTTAGGTTCAAGGAGCATGGAATCAAGGTTGGACATGTCATGAGTATATCTTTCAGCAGCAGTTAGGTTCAAGGAGCATGGAATCAAGGTTGAACATTTCAGGAGAAGTGAGGCTCAAGGAGAATAGATTCAAGGTTGAACATGTCAGGAGTTTATCTTTCAGCAGCAGTTAGGTTCAAGGAGCATGGAATCAAGGTTGGACATGTCAGGAGTATATCTTTCAGCATCAGTTAGGCTTAATTTGCATAGAATCAATGTTGGACATGTCAGGTGTATATCTTTCAACAACAGTTAGGTTCAAGGAGCATGGAATCAAGGTTGAACATTTCAGGAGTATATCTTTCAGGAGCAGTTAGGCTCAAGGAGCATAGATTCAAGGTTGGACATGTCAGGAGTATATTTTTCAACACTAGTTTAGGTTCAAGGAGCATGGAATCAAGGTTGAACATGTCAGAAGTATATTTTTCAATATTAGTTTAGGTTCAAGAAGCATGAAATCAAGGTTGGCCATTTTAGCAGTATTTTTTAGAGTTGGGCTTAAAAAGAATTTAATCAAAATTGAGCAGTGGACACTACAGAAGTAGAGGGTTTAAAAGTATAAATGGTATTAAATAGATCCACTGCTAAATTCTATGTAGTAATTATTCACTTAAGGATTTAAAAATGAAGCTAGGATATTTAGTTAAACTATGCTTAAACCTTTATAGTTACAGAAAAGTAAAAAATAACACCGCTAACAAACACTAAATATATTTTAACACCATTTTAGACTATTTTGTTGGAAGCTAAGAACCGTATTGGAGGACGGATATTTACGGATGGAAAGCTGGAGCTGGGAGCTCAATGGATACATGGAGGCTGTCCAGGCAATCCCCTCTTCAACTATGCATCGACAAAGTAATGATTTGATTTGATTTCAAACATCAAAATTTAATATTGAATTTACTGCTCTTGATAACAAGATGCAATATTTTGACAGGAAACTTCTTGGATCTAAAGTAAAGCGTGTAGGGGATGACCAAGAGGATGATTACCCAACTGGATACTTCTACACCTCTCAGGATTATATAGAACTTGAGACATCACAAATTTAACAGTTTTTAAATTTGTATGACCCTCCCTGAACATTTTATTTTCCTTAAGAATTAATGAATCAAAACCTTTGTGTGGAGTACCGCTAATCTTTACCAATTGATCTTGATATCCAAGGTGGGTAGTTGTGAAATCACTGCTTTATCCATCGATAAAAGAGGAGTAAAACTCATCTGTAGTTCTGCATTTAAAAAAAAAGTTTTTCAACCATTCATATAATTTTTTGATTTGTTTTTTTTCTACCAAAAAGTTGGTTGATCAGAAATATTAAGATTTATTTTGACAAAAAAAACCCAGCTATTCTTAACTATATTAACAACAGGGGAGAATAATAGACCGTGATATCTCTAATAAAGTAAGTTGTTATTCTAAAATATAAAAATCAAGTATCTGAATTCTTTAGTTTAAATCTAGAAAATAATTATTAAATGTTTACAGGCCTGGGACATATATGAGAATATAAATGATGAAACTGAATTTAGTTTCAAAAATGCTGAACCATCTCTTCAAGGACAATCTCTCGGGTAAAGTTTATCCAATCAGATCCGATCCGATCCTATCCGATCCAATCCAATCCAATCCAATCCGATCCGATCCGATCCGATCCGATCGATCCGATCCGATCCAATCCAATCCAATCCAATCCAATCCAATCCAATCCAATCCAATCCAATCCAATCCAATCCAATCCAATCCAATCCAATCCAATCCAATCCAATCCCATCCCATCCCATCCCATCCCATCCAATCCCATCCAATCCAATCCAATCCAATCCAATCCAATCCAATCCAATCCAATCCAATCTAATCCAATCCAATTGATTAAGGATTGCTCAAGGCTCCCTAGGGCAAGAGTTCCAATTCGTCTTGTATCCGAGTTTTTAAGCCCGAATCTTGAAACAAGATTTAGTAAAAAAGATTTATTTTTTCTCGAAGTTACATTTAACCTTTTTTCCAGAGAGTTCTACAAGAAACGTGTAAAAGAAGAAATAAGAAAGCTTAAGAAGGATGACTATTCCAGAAATGAAATGAAGGTGACTGATAAAATACAAATGCTATCTTAAATTATTTCCAATTCTATAGAATGTTTTTTTTCTGACAAGAAAAAGAAATTTATTATTGATATTCTGCGCATTAAAAAACAGAAATGAGATAATATTTTCTTTTACATTTAAAAAAAAAATATTTAGATGTTCATTAATAATAACTATTTATAAAACTGTTACTTTGGTTCGCAGTGTAATAAAGTTTTTGGACAGAAATTTTTTCTTTATTTTAAAGATTCAAGCATTCTTAGATTTAATTTTTTTCTGAGCTTCAGCGAGGGACAAAATATAATCTAAAAATGTTAAGGACCTTTGAGAAAATTATCACTATTAATTTCTTAAAATAAAAGCAATTTTTTCAGGATATAGAAATGGTGGTTGAAAGTCTTTCACTCATGCTAGCAGGATATCTTGGGTAGGTTTTAAATAATCATTTTAAATTTGGTGTTCAGGAGTTGAGTCTTTGCCCCAAACTTAAATTATCTAATCTTTATATCTTTGCCACCTGATGGTGTAATCTTTTGATATTTCAAAATAAGTTTATTTGATCTCACAATATTCAAAGTATGAAATATCCAAGCTCGGGACAAAATAAAATCTAAAAAGGCTTAAACCTCGATAAAAAGTTTCTATCCAAAAATAAATAAAAAATAAGTGTTATAAATAGTTACGATAAAACCGACACCTTATGTTCAGGGATTCTCTTGAAGAAGCCAGTCTTTATCTATATGGAAGCTCTGAGGAGCTACCTGGAGAAGATGTTGTTGTCCCTGATGGACTCAATAGCATTATAAATGCACTTGCTCAAGATATGGATAGCAACTTTGTGAGTTATTAACTTCATTTAACTGATTTTTTAAAACACATATTAAATTAAATTAATCAGACTTTTAGGGACATCCACAACCACATAAATAATCTTGAAATGACTACACTAACTCTTGAATATCAGTGAAAATCGTATTACAGAAACATCACATAGAAATGATAATATTACATTAATTCCCTTTTCATTATTACCTACAAATTTCCATCAATAAATCTCAAATTTCTTGTTAGGAACTCGAGAAGCCTGTTGAGAAAATTAAATGGAGTTCCGAGGGAGTAGAAGTTGTGACAAAAGACAGGTGACTTTTTTGTTTTACAACTAAACAACAGTTGGACACTTAATTTATAACAAAGTCATGAATTGGACCTTTCATTGACAGCTGACATTACAAAGATAGACCATTTCATATATGAGACAATGAAATGTCCTGTCTATAAATGTCCTACTTATGAAAATTCCTGTTTACAACATTCCCTGTATATGAACTGTCCTGCAGTCTATGAACTGTCCGGTCTATAAACTGTCCTGTCTGTGAAATGTCCTGTCTCTGAAATGTCCTCTCTAATGTCCTGAAATGTCCTGTCTATGTTCTATGGCATGTATTTTCATCAAATGAAAAAAGTAATTAAAATAATCTAGAATCTAATCTTATAATTTCCTTCTAGAGTTTACAATGCTGACCATGCAATTGTGACAGTCCCAATTGGAGTTTTGCAAACGCAAGATTTGTTTTCTCCTCAATTAGATGATAAGAAGGTAGAATCCTCATTTCATTTTATGCTTCTAGGGGCCTTTAGATGCAATTTTAGGGGACCCTCCATTTATACTGTGATGTATTATTCACAATTAGACCCCTTAAACCTTTATCTGAGTAAGAAAAAGGAAGATATCGTCGTATTTCTACACAAGTGTTGAATTCCTTCAATTTCATTCTCTCTCTAAATAAATTCGCAAGTTACACTTCTCTAAATCCTTAATTGAAAATAAAAAATTTAAGATAGAAAAAGAGGGATAACTCCATAAGTCAATCAACTCAGACAAGGGTTTGAAGGATACCGTTGTAAATCGGACATGCTATAAATGGATGGAGTGCTGTCACTTAAAGTTACGTTATTAGTCCCTTTTAATAATTCCATAATATAAAATAATTTGTCAGAATAAGTTTCATCTTCTCTCTTTAGAAGAGAGGAATAGAGAATATGCGAGGAGGAAGGATCAGCAAAATATTCCTTGAGTTTGATAAACCATTCTGGAATGAAGGAGAAGGAAACATAAATTTCGTCTGGACAAAGAAGGTGAGTCAGGTTTAAAAATGAAATAATGTGACAGATAAGTCGTCTTTTCCGCCGTAATGGCTGCAGTTTGGTGCCCATTTGGAACTCAGCTGTTTTTCTGCTAATTTTTTTAAACAACAAATGACAATTTTGTTAGATTAAAAATACCAAATATATTTTCAATATTTGTTGACTCTTCGTTAAAGCCAACGCTAAAAAAGTACGTTTTATCTTATTCTATAAACTTTTAGGATATTGATGGTGCTAATTTACCCGAGGAATGGTTCAAAACCGTGAATGGATTTGATGAGGTAAGTTTCCTTAATTATTAGTCTACTTAGATTGAAACCAAAAGCGCATTTTTTTTATTATAAATCCTTTTTCTTAATAGCTATTGTTAAATACAAAAAGTATAAAATTCTGAACTGCAACTTCTCATTCTTGTTAAATTATGTCCCGACGCCCTATCATTAAAGGAACTGTGACCTTTCTTTTTAATGAACATCCATTGAAAGTGTGGTGTGTCCAATTCACATCACTACGTTGAAAGCGTTGTCTGATCAAGTATAAATTAGATAAACATTTATTGTTTTTCACTACAGAAGTAACTTGAACCATTTCTTGCTTCAGAAACAATGCAGAAATTATCAAAAAAAAAACCTTTTCAAACCAGAAAAATGACTGTATCTTCCACAATATTGATCAGATTAAGGTTTCAAAGGTACAGTTGTGAACAGGCATTGTCATCTTTGCATGGAGAGTAACTTTAAAGTAGCTAAA
Organism: Eurytemora carolleeae; assembly: GCF_000591075.1. Taxonomy (NCBI): domain Eukaryota; kingdom Metazoa; phylum Arthropoda; class Copepoda; order Calanoida; family Temoridae; genus Eurytemora; species Eurytemora carolleeae. The sequence goes on from NW_019396025.1 coordinate 65,261, forward strand.
TATATCCTATTTCTAGATCAGAGGTTATTGTTGATCTTAAATTTCAGGTTGAGGGTACTAATGATACTCTTATAATGTGGGTAGTAGGTAGTGCTGCAGAGTATGTAGACAAACTGGGAGACAAAGAAATACTTGAACAAGCTGGAAAACTACTCAGGTTTATAATCTCTTATTTTTATAGAACTCTTAACATCTCTTAACATACTTTAACTTCCTTTTTTTTTTCTTTGCCATTGAGTTCATTTTTAAACACTGGTCGCCATAATAGTAGGTGACATAGGAAAGACTAGTTAAACCACTTTTGCATAGGTTTAATTTGATATCAGTATCCCAGAGATGTAGTTAAATTATCTCCATAAGCAAATTTCAAGAGACCCTTAATGCAAAGATGCTAATTGACCGATTCACAACGGTATCATTGAAATCTTTTTGTGGTTAGTGTGGAAGATATTGTCGTTTTTAGGTTCAAAGGTGATAAATTCTTTTCTTCAGTAGCAATGCGCAAGTCAATTCAAGAATGTTTATTTTATCAGACGGTTTACTGGGGACCCTGCACTATCTCTTCCCAACAAGGTTCGAAGACACCCCTGGCTAGCAGATCCCTATGCACTAGGAACCTGGAGCTATCCATCTATCTACTCAACTCATCAGGTCTGTAAAGAACTTGAGATCTTATTTTAAGATACCATAGAGAAAAATGAGCAAATTAAGATATTTACTCATGGAAAAATATAAAATTGGCATGAGTTCATCTTTCACAGCAAAATTGTTGTTGAAAAATGTTAGATTTTGCCATGAAATATTAATTGAGATCCTATTCTACAGGACTATAAAGAGCTATCAACTCCTCTACCCTCTCCTACAGTACCCAGACTACTGCTAGCTGGAGAACATGTACATCCTCAATACTGGTCATTCATGCACGGTGCACGGCTTTCAGGTATTTTAAAAATATTATAATTTAAAAAAGACAACATTCATTAACTTGGTCCTCATTCACACAATTGGAGATAAAAGTAGTTTCTAATATCATTTTTAGGGATCGAGCAAGCGGACAAAATTGCAGAGTTTATGAAAAAATAAGTTAATGTAAATATCAAGATTGTGTTTTTTCTCAATTAAACAAATAACATATGTATCAGATTAGACAAAGTAGAAATTATTCATACTTTAAAATAAAAAAACACTTAAAAAATATCCTACCTGAGTGTATATATCACAAGAAACTGTGTAATGTTTCAATGCTTTGATCACCATCGGCTCAAACAGTCGGATAAAGGAAGCCAAAGAGTTTTTATCTGCAGCACTCCTTTAAATTCTACATTTCATTTCGTATTTCTTTAGGCAAAATACGTCATTTTAAGGGACTGGAAACGTAATTTCAAAGAAAGATGGAAATTCCCAATTAACAATGGCACCCTTTAAAGCGTTGAATGAATTTTATATCCATGTTTAAAAACTGATTATTTTTAATTGTGGTTTCTCTAAAAAGTGACTCGCGCTTTTCTACTGCAGGAAAACCATGGAGAAATTGACATAATATAACACCTTTCAAACGTAGAAACGTAGTTATCTATATCTTCCACATTATTGATCAAAAAAAGGTTTCAAGGGTACCGTTGTGAATCGGGCATGTACTTTTTTTAAAATGTGGGTTCACTTGTTATTATGCCTACATTCCCTTTAAACTATGTTCAAGGAATAACTCTATGATTACAGAATTTTAAAAAATTAAGCGTTATTTTTAATATTACAGAACAATAGAACAATTTTCCTGAACACAAAGAAAATTCCAATTTTCGGAATTAAGGATTGATTACAAATAGAAAATGTTGTCCAAAAACCACAACTAGAACAAAAAATTTTCTGACAAAAACTTGTTACTTTTGATAGGACATTTCGAATTGGATATTTTGAGCAGTAAGATTGGTGTAGGAGTGTTCATAATTTCAAAAGCTAAGGATTTTCGTATTTATTTTAACAATGTGTATTGTGTACAGTCCCTTTAATGTTGAATGCCATGAATGTATTCCTGATAGGTCTAAAAGGATGGTTTCTAACAATAGACATCCTCAGTGAGGCTGAGCTGCTGCTGCTGCTACTAGATAAATCTCTAGCCTCGAGGTTGAGACCATGTTCTATTGTAAAGCTTGTGTACGGACTGCTGATAATTACCTAAAATATAAAAAAAATTACCAACTTCGCATGATCACGATAGCCAATGTAGGCACTTTTGAATTGGAGGATAAATGCTTGATCCCTCAGTTTAAATTCTCTGAAGGGTTTTCCCCACCATAAATTAATTCGTAAATTCACAACACAAAAGTTCTTCCTGATCATTAGTCTGCACTTTTTGAATCCTTTGAACATAAAATAGACCATAATTCTATGCAACCATGGGCTAAATATCAAATAACACTTTCTATTTAATCAAATATGGCCGCTAAAAAGCTAAAAATGCCTAAAATTTAAATCTTTAAATTCCTTCTTTGCTGATAAATAGAAAATCAGCACCGAAAATTTATCAAAATAAAACGAAGGGATCTTCAAAAAGAATGTTCTGAGCTGAAAATTTTACAGAATAATCGGCTTCTATTGTCTTCTATTTCTTTTAGCTTTCCTCGAGTCGAGAATTTATTAATACTGAGGTTGAACCTGTCGTAGCTGGTAACCTGGTTCAACTACATATCATTCATAAATATTCATCTTAGGTGATTTATCTAAAGAATAATTTGCTGAAACACCTCGAAAATTGAAGGACATGTCTGTATTCTCGGGAAGGAAGGAATACTGCTGTTATAGAGAAAGGGAAAATTATTCTTAAACAGGCATCTCAGCAGTGCTTGCACAGAGATCAAAGCTGGTCTAATTATTGCAAATACATTCAAAACTTTGTAAAAAAAATAATTCATTACGTTGTTTAGTATCTTGCTCGAGGTCGGATTTAGTAAACTGAGAGAAATAGTTGAACTATTTGTAGGTGTTGAACTACTACTTTAGTGCGCTCGGCTACAATACAGCAGAAGTTCAGCAATCTAGATGATATTCTACTTCCTGTATATTAATTTCAACCTTAGAACAAGGATATGAGCTATAAAGCTTACAGGGTTTATACCAGACTTAAATACATCAGCTGTGATTGTGAATAAGATTAAAAATCAATTTCATTCCTCGTAAATGATAGAACAAAAATGCGAAACATGAATTGAAAACAATCAATTCAAAGTAAAGTTGTCTTTGAATTAAAATGTATAATAGATCTATAGATATATTACTAACTGAATTGCCTGGCGTTACCGTCGAATAAAAAAAAGTTGGCCATCTAAAGCTATAATATATATATATATATATATATGTGAGCGAAGAGCTTTATTATAAGAAGATATTTGTATTTGCTTTTTCCTTGGTGCTATCACCATACATGCTTTCATGTACATCAGATACTCCTCCACATGCTTCCCAACCTCGAACCCTATACTGTAGTTCATCACATCAGAGAAACAATTCAGCACGCTCACCACGTAGCCGGACACCTTCTCCTCACTCTTCTCGTCCAAAGAGGTCTTGTAGATATTGAAGCTGGACTTGAGAATCTCGAACATCTTCATGTAGAACGGATTTCCAAAGAAGTATCCTCTAAGTTTCTTCTCGTCCTTGGAAGGTTTCTCCCCTGGTGTTGGAGATGTGGATCCTGGAGCTTGATCCGGGTTCTGCTTCTTCTTGATCGGAGACAATGTCGTGTTCTGCAGGGAGGGGAGAGAGGGTTTTGAGGAGGTCTGGGGATAAATCAATATTTTGAATTTGGAAATAAGTATTATACCTTACCACCCCCCTCCCATTCAATCAAAAAAAAATGTATATATCTTAAAAAATCTGAACATCTATGGTATCATATCTTACGCAGCAAATCTTGAATCAATTACTGGCGTCGTCGTTTTTCTTTTTGTTTTACAAATACCGCAAACAATATCATAATTTCTAAAACTGTTTCTGAAACTGTTTTTTTTTTTTATAATACTGATATAGTTCCTGGACGGGTTGTATATCCTCCAGGACATGCTGGCTGATGGAGAGCAGTTTAACTAGATGCTGGAGCAGCTCATCTCCACATCTAAACCAAAAACAATGTTTAGGATCAGGATGCGCATCCTGGATCCTAATATGCGAAAATATGAAAATCCAAATGGTGAATTATTAATTTTAATCAAAAAATAATCTGTTTGTTTTTCTCAGACAAAAACCTTTTATTGAGAAACTAGAAATTGATTATAAATGATCTGATCTCTCATTAGCCATTACTCATTAGTCATAAAGATAGAAAAAAACATAGAAGACTGGAGAAAGGTGATCTAATTTTTGAAAAGAAAGGTCCGGATTCGTGTCAAAATTGAGTGAAGGCACCATGTTGTTTAAACATCATTTCTATCTAGTTTTTCATTTCTGTTTCACATCTTGTTTCTCGTTTTGTATCTTTCATTCTTTTCTCCTTTATCATTTTTAGCTATAGTGTTCTTTTTCATCTATGTTTATTTATTTTCTTTTCTATTTCACTTTTAAATCCCGGAAGCTTTTAGTTTTAGATTACCCAATCCACGGCCACGTGTATTGTTATCCCTGTCTACCTGCTGAGAGCTGTATCTCCTAGAACTAAAGAATTGATTCCATCCCTCGACACTTCACCAGTTTCTCGCAGATTGTGACAAACAAGTCCTAGGATAAGAATTCAATACACTATTTTAATATTTGGATATGATATGAATCAGTTGAGATTGAAAATTATGAATACTGAGAAGAAATTGAGCAATTGACATGGCTTGTTCACTGTTCAGTGCAATTTAGTACTTAATATCATATAAAGAATATTGAAAACTACTTTAAATCATAGTGATTTGTAATTTGTAATAAATATTTCCTTGCAGAAATGTCGATTCAAATCCTTCCTTTCTTTAATTTTGAATCGGTGGTTTAAGTTTTAACTAGCAATAGGAGTGAACAAATTCTACTTCGTCTTCTCTGAATCCCAATCTCTGTGGGCAACCCACTAACCTGAGTATAGTCCAGCTGCTATCCTGAGTAGGCTTGAGTGAACCATCAGATCTGTACAGTATATTGAGGATTCAAGAAGGAGCAGAATATGATTGAGTAGAGAGGACGCCGGGGACTGAACAGTAGCCTCTTTAATTACAGTCGCCCTACAAAGTATGCAATTAAATAAAATGAAATGAAATGAAATGAAATGAAATCAAATCAAATGAAATCAAATCAAAGCAAAGTTGCAGGGACGGCCTAAGACTCCAATAGTGGATCGGAGTTTCAAGTCCTTTCCATTAATTAATTATTGACGTTAATTAATGATTGAAAAATAAACTAAAGGTTAGCAGTTGTACAGCACTGTCTGTGACTAAAGCTCCAGAAATATGTTTGAAATTAGTTTAGCAATTTCTCAATAAGGAGAAGGTAAACCCTAGATTTCTCCTGGTGGATACAATATATCTACCTTCAAACCCCTGGATATTCTCCTAGTGGATACAATATATATACCTCCAAACCCCTGGATATTCTCCTAGTGGATACAATATATATACCAACCCCTGGATATTCTCCTAGTGGATACAATATATATACCTCCAAACCCCTGGATATTGTCCTAGTGGATACAATATATCTAGCCTCAAACCCCTGGATATTCTCCTAGTTGATACAATATATATACCTCCAAACCCCTGGATATTCTTTAAGTGGATACAATATATCTAGCCTCAAACCCCTGGATATTCTTTAAGTGGATACAATATATCTAGCCGCAAACCTCTGGATATTCTCCTAGTGGATAAAAACATTTACCTAGTTAACCGTGGCATATGAATCCCCCACACCCCTGGGTATTCTCCGGGCGGATAAAACTAGAAATCATTACATTTATCATAATAAAAAACATGTTTAAACAGGATAAAAGTTACTAACAGTGTGAAGTGTAGTATGAAGTATGAGAAACTGCTTTAAACTTAGAATTTTAAGATATAAAAATTCTACAAACTTTAAGTAGATATTGAATGAAAAAAAAAAACATAATTTTATACAGTTTTTTTGTCACTTCTGAAAATAAATTGTAAAACGAGATGTTAGGAGTAGGTCAGTGATTACTAGTGAATTAATATTAACATTATTAATATTAAATACAAGCTTAGGAACCCCCCTTTGCCCGGAATTTGTTCTTTTAAAAGTAGACACACCCAACTTAAAATCTTAAAACAAAGCTTAGAACATTCCCCAATCAAAATTTGAGGCAAATCGGTTAAGTGGTTTACGAGTTATGATTGGACTCTATGTATTAAATATATATTAAAATGATTCCTGAATGATTTTATCTAAAGCTTCAATACAACCAAACAATAGATGTTTGTTCCCAGCTGTCTTCAGTAATCCGTAGATTTCTAGGATAACCTAAAAAATGAAAAAAAAAATTTAAGAAAAATTCATCCAAAAGTTAAATTAGTTCCATCGACAATATAACACCACTCAGTCGTTTCGATGATGGAGATATTTGTCATTTAAGTATCTGAAAATGGATTTTTGTATTATTAGGATAAAGAGCAAAGCTAATCATGAATATGGTCTTGATTTATTTTATTCCAGCTGAAGAACTGCTAGATGTGATCATGAATAAAAGATGAATAATTGCCCATCTTAGCTATTTGCTTTTGTTTGAAATGTCACAAATGATGTTGTATTATTATTAAAGGACAACCCTTCATTCAATGAAATAGGGGTCGGCGCTCCTAGCCGCCGAAATGTATCCATGGACTGACCGGACCGTGTTACCCTAGAGAGAAGACTTATACTAGGCGAGCCGCCCAAGACCCGCATATCTTATTTGTTAGTTATAAAATAAAATATTTTTCTTTAAAATGACATTGCTTGTCAATTTTACCGAAAGCCATATTATTTTCATTATTATTTTCCAGAAGTAAAAGATGCTGCTAACAAATATTTATTATTTTTATTCAAGAGTGTATATTTTTCAGAAATACACAAACACTCATAGAGGAAAGCGGGAAATGATTTTTGATGATTTGGGAAAAAATGTAAAATTGGACATCTAGATTCTAGATGCAACTTTTTTCAGTCTTATGAATACTTTTCATCCAAAATATCATTGATTTTGCTCCGCGTAGGCAGATATAAATGATTTTGCTCCGCGTAGGCAGATATAAATGATTTTGCTCCGCGTAGGCAGATATAAATGATTTTGCTCCGCGTAGGCAGATATAAATAATTTTGCTCCGCGTAGGCAGATATAAATGATTTTGCTTCGCGTAGGCAGAAATAAATGATTTTGCTCCGCGTAGGCAGATATAAATGATTTCGAGAAAAAGTACAGCTGTCATTATTTTTATTATAGGTCAACCCTTAGTTGGATAAAAAAGCAGTACCTGGAATCCTGAGGAGGAAAATGTGATCTGAGGTTTAGGAAGCTCAGGAGGATGATGGACTGGGTTTCCAGCATCGTTCGTGCACGCCATCTCCTACGCATTCGTTTTAAGATATTCATCTTCAAATCTACAAAATCCCCTCCCCCCCATCTTAAAATTTATGAATTACAGTGGTTTTATTAAAATAATTCACGAAAAAAATAATTTTTACTATTCATTAGGGCTCACGTTAAGACATATTTGACACTATATTTAGTGATTTAAGTTTCTTGGTATATTCCTAGAGAACGATTTTTGGACCCCCCCCCCTGCAGCACATATTTGAAAATAAAAATATAAAAAAATTCTAAAGTTTTCTCATCACTTCTATCAGATCTAATAAGATGTAAAGATTTAATATTTTGTAGTTTACCTGGGAGAATATAGGATGCAGATAGAGGATCAATCTTGGACAGTAGATCACATAGTTCCATCTAAACAAACATTAATTATTTGATCTACTAATATCTCCTTTTTAGAACTAAATCTTTTTACCCCGTTTATTGGAAAATAATTTGCGAAAAAACTGCTAAAATTTAACACGTTGCACGTTGTTTAATCTACAGTGATATCCAGAAACTATGGAATAGAAAGATGAGTTTTAGGCGCAATTGCTATGACTTTAAATAGTCCAATATGCATGGGATACAGCAATTGTGCAGTGTAAACAGACCTTTTTGACTTGATTTGTGATTTAATAAGTGTCTAGTAAAACTATTTGCTTTGTAACAGCATCAAATACACTTAAGTATTGCTGTAAATTCCTATTTCAGAGTTTTCTGGTTATCACTGTACGCATAGTCAAAATCCATTTAGCATAGAAATACCTTGATCAGCCAATAACTGTTGTTTGAAAGTGCTAATACGGTTTCCAGCAATCTATAAAAGCACTAGTAGTTAAAATAACTCGGTTGAAACTAGAAACTAATCATACTAGCTAGATGTAGTAGAAACTAACCTATGTATGATAGAAACCAACCTTTATGCAGTAGAAACTAACCTAAATATGAGGAAACTAACCTAGATGAAGAAGAAACCAAACTAGATATAGAAGAAACTAACCTAGAAGTATAAGAAACTAACCTAGATGTATAAGAAACTAATCTACATGTAGAGGAAACTAACCTAGATGTAGAAGAAACTAATCTAGGTGTAGAAGAAACTAACCTAATTGTAGAAGAAACTAACCTAGATGAACAAGAAACTAAAGTAAATGTAGAAGAAACTAACCTAGAAGTATAAGAAACTAACCTAAATGAAGAGGAAACTAACCTAGATTTAGAAGAAACTAATCTACATGTAGAAGAAAATAACCTAGAAGTATGAGAAACTAACCTAGATGTATAAGAAACTAATCTACATGTAGAGGAAACTAACCTAGATGTAGAAGAAACTAATCTAGATGTAGAAGATACTAACCTAATTGTAGAAGAAACTAAACTAGATGAAGAAATAAATAACCTAAATGTAGAAGAAGCTAACCTACATGAAGAAGAAACTAACCTATATATAGAAGAAACTAACCTAGATGAAGAAGATACTAACCTAATTGTAGAAGAAACTAAACTAGATGAAGAAATAAATAACCTAAATGAAGAGGAAACTAATCTAAATGTATAAGAAACAAGCCTAGATGTAGAAGAAACTAACCTAGATGTAAAAGAAACTAACCTTGATGTAGTAGAAACTAACCTAGATGTAGAAGAAACTAGATCTGCCTCTAGAAGTTGTGGAATTAGAAGTTTGATCCCTGCCAGCGCCTGCTTTATTGTCAAAGAAGAGGAATCCTTCAGACTTGAGATTAGCATATGCGAAATCTCATCAGAATTTAGCAAGCTTCCTATAGAATATTAGACCAAATCAAATCAAATGAGAAATTGGGAGATATGCTTCCAAGTTTAGACCTCTTTCGTTAATAAAACAGTGATTTAACATATTTCAATATATGACCGAGCAATATTGGAATATTTAAACACATATTAGTTAATAGATTAATCAGTCCTACCTACATGCTTCAAATTCAAAATGACTGTATTAGATAATCTAGGTATATTGTATAATTCTTTGTGATCTTTATAATTTTGTTTATAAATAGTTAACAATCAACAAACCTTCGAACCACTGAGAGGGAGAGCCTCCACTTTCAATACATGCTCCTAAATATAAGTTTGAAATGTAATGATGTCAGCTGTTTTGTAACAGTGTTTAAGCATACTGTTCAAGAAACTCCGAACCAACACAACTAATTGACAACGATGATTTTACTACATACTATACTTTAGATTCTGGGATTATATTTCTCAAGATTCTGAGATTATACTCTAGATTCTGGTATTACACTCCTAATTGTTAACTCAAATCCTTTAAGACCCATGGCCAGTGAAAATCCACTCATATTTGAATCAAGAAATCCACAAAAAAATGTTTTACCTCTGAGAAGAATTGAAAGAAGTCTTGCTGTGGATCCTCTTAATCCAGGGTCTTCGTGGTCAAGATACTGGGTTAGATCCGATACGGTAACTGTTTCAACACAAATATTAACTAAATTGTTTTTAGACAAGCTGTATAATTGATAAATGCATGTTTGTCTCATCTGTAATTCTGGATAAGGATGCATGTTGAATAATGAATACAACTCAAATTTATATACTGACTAGCTTGTGAACCCAGTTTTGCTTGGTAACTAAAATATCTCCAAAAAACTCGATCCTCATGATTGTTTCAAACCTAGCTAGGAACATTTACATGGTTGTACCGAATTCCCCAATCAAGAGGCGTATGGATCAAGGTGTTCTTGATTTATGATCGGACATCAGACAGAATTTATGAGTTACGTATTTTAAAATTTTGTAGATCAATTTAAATAAAAGATAATGATGGTTCTTAAATATATGGTTTCCTGAAGAAAATTCTTCAAAATCCTCCAATGAAACATGCAGATTCCAGGTCTGAAAAATTAAAATTTTTTTTGCAACTAGCTTATGTTACCGCCAGGCTACCCATAAGTGTCCACAAAAAAATTCAGCTAATTAGGCCCAGCCGTTTTATTATATAGATTTAGCTGAATATTAATAGATTTATTACCTGAGGGTTTAGCAACAATACTTCGCACATACAGGACAACGCCAGAGTTTTCACGCTAACCCTGTAATTTAAAAAAAAATACTATTTAAGGATTAAAAACCAAAACAAAACTGTCCTTCGAACATATTTACCTCATTTGGAACAACATCTACCACAATTTAAACAAACATCTACCGCATTTAAACAAACATCTACCGCAATTTGAACAAACATTTACCAAAATTAAACAAACATGTACTGCATTTAAAAAACCATTTACCGGATTTAAACAAACATTTACCGCATTTAAGCTCATGTTTACATCGTTTAGACTTTACAACAATACTTAAGGACAAATGATGTAAACCACTCTCTGTAGGACAAATAATTAGTAGAAAAAATGGCGTGTTAAGACAAATGGTTTGTAGGACAATTAAATGATGTTAGAACAAATAACATAACGCCAATTTTACCGTATTAGAAAAGACTTTACAGCTTTCGTGTAGTTGATTCACCGCAGACCAGGGGTCAATATAATTCCCAAAAAAGCTGATTTTCTCGATCCCAAAATAATTTTTTGCCCCCAATTTACTGACTGAAGAATCTATTGAACAATATTTATCTGACTGAAGAATCTACGGAACACTATTTACCTAACAGAAGAATCTACTGAACAATATTTATCTGACTGAAGAATCTACTGAACAATATTTATCTGACTGAAGAATCTACTGAACAATATTTATCTGACTGAAGAATCTATTGAACAATATTTATTTGACTGAAGAATCTACTGAACAATATTTACCTGACTGAAGAATCTATGGAACACTATTTACCTAACAGAAGAATCTGGAACTAAAGTTCCTTTATCTCTGGTTAGAAGAAACCTGGAGACGAGGAGGCGGGCCAAATACTGGATAGACACGCCTTCTCCTGATCCACAAATAATCATCTCCAAGGGACTGGAAACATACTTTAAATGACCCATCATTTGGTGAGGTACATGCTCTATTAAAAATGATGGTTCAGGTAACAAAGATATAGGGATTAGAAAATTTGAGTTTCTGGCAAAGATTTAATTCCTCTGCAAGCTGTATAACGATATCTTCCTCCTTATATATTAGATGAAGCCTTAGATGTTACCGATATAAATGAGCTTGTAACTAATAGTGGGGCACTTAATATTGCATAGACACCTTTTTTTCAAATATTCTCACTTCCGTTCCAAAACAGTTCAATTCAACTGTAGAACTGGTCTTCTCAATTCACAAAAATTATCAAGTAAAAGGAAACTAATCCTTGTAGCTTAATTACGTAAGGTTGTAAAACTTTTAGTCTGAGTCTACGTCTACGACATCAGGTTGCCAAGATGTAAGGATAATAGAATAATAGTTAGAGGCTAGTAGTCATTTCCTTTGTTACACTGACATTGCCCTTGGATGATATTATTTAATAGATTCCTATAAAACTTCCAATATTCAATTCTTCTTCATCCTCTTCCTTCTTGAGTACAGGTTTATCTTCAACAACTGGAGAGATGTTTACTACTGGAGGTGTCTCATTCACATCTACAGGATTCAGATCAATACTGCTTGATGGAGCTCCTAGATATTCACTTTATTAACAGAAAGTCATCCCTTTAAAGGGAGCGACCGGCTAGACATGGCAAGTGAGCTGAGAGTACAGTATTATCAAGGATTATATAATATGGATATAAGAAAGTTGTATAGTTTTTAGGTCTTGTGAAAAATTGAAAGCAGCACCGTCTCTGTCGTACGCATGGCATTTTACCCTCTGAAGAGTTGCTTATTTATCACTTTGTTTATGCATGATAACACCAAATGATACTATAGTATCAACAATGTATACTGTAAATTGTACTTATGAAACAAATCTTCCATTGCAAATAAAACAACGGCAGGAAAATAGAAAATAATCAATATGTTAAAGATGTCTCTTTTTCAATTGTTTGTAAATGTACAAATATGAGTTGTCTGCTACAAGCAATTTAGACAGGAGGTTTCTCAAGGTATTTGTATTAGTATTAGAAAAGATCATGAAAGACCCCCAATGTGGGATCCCCAGACCGACGTCCGAGTGAGGGTCTCAGTCAGGTGCTAATTCTACCCGCCAGCTCATTTATAAATATATTATCTTTGAGTGTTAAAAGATTTAAATGTTCATGTGATACTAATAAGACGTTTTACGGTGTATAACTACTAAGTAAGAGTGCAAAACCTATCTTCAGAATTCTCCCAGATTGTATATTTTGGAGGATACATTTTTGGAATAAAAATATAATACAAATTCTGGAGTAAACTTATTAGATGTTTCTCTTTAATGCTGCACTCTCTGTGCAACTACCATGTCTACCCGATCACTCCCTTTAAAAATTTATTTAAAGGCCTTAAATTATCGTTTTTGATCTCTAAATAGTCTAAATCGTATATAGAGATTCAAACATATATACATAATAACTGATCTAAAAAACTGATTATTGTATTAAAAATTAAATTCCTATGTTAAAAATTACAATAAATTCAAAAATATTTAATAAATTCAAAAACCTTTATGCGTTCTATAATTTATAAATGGGAAAAGTAAGATAATTTTTGTTCTAATATTGATGCTGGTATAAAAAGATATAACAATGAAATACCAGAAAAAAAGTAAAATTTTAAATTTGTAAGTTTAATTTTCCATATCTAATCCAATCCAATCAAACTTAACAGGGAGTCCATGGGTTGAAGTTTCAATTCCTGTCATCTCTATCGTTGTTTTTTTTTTGAGGGGGTAGGGGGGTTTAACTTTCCCGTAGGTCCTTTGACATGCTCACATAAGGAAGTTTTTGACACTACCTGACCATTCAGAATGGCTTGATAAATTTTAAACCACGATTTTTTAAGCAAACGGACGCTCTTTTAACATCTTTTAACATCTAACCTTCGGATAAAACCAGTACAGGATCTACAGTGTTCTCTGCAAACTCAGAAATAGACTGGAGGCTGAAATCCGTTGGAATAGAGGCTAATGGGCGGCTAAAATCCGATAGGTTAGTGGTGTGTTGGAGGCCGAGCTCCTTGGCAGGAATATTTGGATCTTGCGGAGTCTCTGTTATGCTCGAGGACATCAACCCTATCCAGTAATATTTTGTAGCATACATAAGTTTAGCAAACAATGATCAGGCTTCTTATGTCTTACTAGCTCAATGTCCGAATTTAATGAATTTAAGCCGCGTCTCAAGAGTCTCAAATCTGCTAAAACCGGGTTCAATTGAGCACCGGCTTCAATCTTGAAAAATTGAATACCGTCTCAAATCTACTAAGACCGGGTTCAATTGAGCACCGGCTTAAATCTTGAAAAATTGAATACAATTTTAAGTGGAACCAACCATATTTGAGCGCCGACTTAAATTAAAACCGCGGCTCAAATTCTTTAAATTCGGCCTCAAGTGTCTGGCGTAACCCATGGTATTTTGAAAAATCGACCAATGTTTGGCAGAAATGGACAGAAAACAGTACATCTGAGGGATATGTCACCGAGATTGCAAATGTAAAAAAATTTATATTATTTTGATCTCTCAAGATTTTCAGTTTAGCCAGATATATGTAGGATTACTTCAAGGGAGGAGTGTCAGAGTAATTTCAAGTTATCCAACCAGCAAAGATGGCAATGCCCGATGCACAACGGTAGTATAAATTAGATATAAATGTTAATAATTTTAAAAACTGATTATTTTCAATGATGGTTTCTCTACAAAAGTGACTAGCGCATTTCTACTGCAGGAGAAGACATATGAATTGTAAGAGTTAAACACTTAGAAACCTGGATAAACGAGATAATAACTTCGACAGTATTGATCAGATTAGGGTTTAAAGGGAACCGTTTTAAATCAGACATTGCCGTCTTTGCATGGAAGGTCATTTGAAATTACGCTTACAGTCCCTTAAATGTATGAATTGTAGAAAAAAATATTTTTTATAAAGAAGACACTTCGAAAAATGCTTCAACGCAGAACTTAATCTGGTAATTTGGGTGGCTTAAGTCTTCCTCCCCACGTACATCCTTGAAATCATCTCTGGATTGTTCAGCAGATTGACCCATCCAACATCTCAGAAGAAAACCCTTCAGCTTATAAGTTAAAATATTATCCCTGCAGGTGTATTGAGTAGGTAGATAAATAGTTTGGATTCTACGCGGAGAAGACATTGCAGGGTTTCCAGGCTAGCGTTCACAATATTATGATCCTAACAAAACAAACAAAGTTTTATATTTTGTTAATTTATTTGTTTATTTTTAAAGGGTTTTAAAGCTGAGTTGAGTGAAACAAATATAAAAAACGGAAAATTTAATAAATTAGAATGGCATAAGAGGATAATTCAGGATTTTTCTAAGTACAAACAAAATTTTATAGAAAGTTTAATTATTAACACCCAATCTGAAAAATAGACTATATGACTTCGCTTTTACCTTTATTTTGAGGAAGAAAATGCATATTTCATAAAGCCTTAAAAATTGGCTTGAATCATCCGATCCCTGAAATAAGTGAAAATATTACTTCATGTAGAAAGTAAAAAGCTAACTTATCAACCTGAACTACCTACACTACCTGAAATATCTGAACTACCTGAAGCAACACTCTCTGTATTCTTAATGTGTATCGTATGGATAAAACTCGGTCTAGAGCTCAATGTTCTACAATAATACTTCAGTTTTTATCAAGCCAGATACAACGCTATATGTATTATTCAATGTTTATCGTACAGATACAACTCGCTCTAGAACTCAATATTTACAATAATTCTTTAGTCTGTATCATTCCAGATACAACACAATCTGTATTTCTTATTGTACAGATACAACTTAAGCGGACTCTATGCTCTCTACACGAGAAATAATGTCTAAATGTAATAAAGCAAAGGTTCATGTCCAACTGATCTATATTTCGGGTTTATGGTACAAAACATGTATACATGTTTAATTAATGAACGTAGTTAAATCAAATCATAGTGAAACTAATGAACGTAGTTAAATTAAATCGTAATTAAACTAATGACCGTAGTTAAATTCATGAACGTAGTTAAGATACAGAAAAAATTTTAACGTAATATACATATACATTAAAATATGTTCAGGCTTACAAATATGGAGATTACTACTATATTTATTACATACCTCAACTACCCACACTTCAAGAAATATCTGAACTACCTGACCTACCTGAACTACCTGAACTACCTGAACTACCTGTGCTGCCTGAACTATCTGAACTTCCTAAACTATTTACACTAACTGAACTACCTGAACTACCTGAACTACCTGAACTACCTAAACTACCTGAACTACCTGAACTACCTGAATTTCCTAAACTACCTCACCTACCTGAACTAACTGAACTACCTGTGCTGCCTGAACTATCTGAACTTCCTAAACTATTTACACTAACTGATCTACCTGAACTACCTGAACTACCTGAATTTCCTAAACTACCTGACCTACCTGACTGCCTGAACTACCTGTGCTGCCTGAACTATCTGATCTTCCTGAACTACCTGAACTACCTGAACTACCTGAACTACCTGAATTTACTAAACTACCTGACCTACCTGACTACCTGCAGTCTCGACCAAATTCCACCTTGACTAACAGTGTACATATTGAACAATAAACATACTAATGGCCACACTACCTGAATATGAGGAAGTATTTGTCGGCAAACAGTTAGAACTCCGATCACTGTATTCGAAGGAATATCAGAACCTAGAGAATTTTTTTCTTCTAATTTTTTATTAAAATTTTTTATCATAAAAATCTAATATTTTTTTTGGCAACCTTGCATTCCTTGATATCTTTCTGGAAGAAATAATGAAATGAGTGGCTGGGGGNNNNGGTGCAAGAACGACGACGACGACTAAAATATATTTACCAAGAGGAAGAAGCATATTACACGCTGTATTGAGAAGCCATGAAGTGAAGACGACTGGTTTTCTACTGTTAGTTGCCAGAACTACAAGGTTCTGTGCGGCAGTGCGCCGAAGTACTGCGCTCACGCAGCAAATATTGGTGAAAAAAGTCTTCATTAAAGCTTTTATCTCATTGTCATTTGCAAAGTTTCCCAAAACCTAAAAAAGTTAGAGTTGCTTTAACTTTTGTATATTTTATGAATATATCTGAATAAATCTATTTTAAATATATACTTTGCAGTTTGCTTGTCTGTTTGTGTCCAATATAAACGTCAAAACGGTTGAACCGATCGGGCCCAAATTTTGTATGGCAACTCAAATGAGCCCAGGGAAGGTTTGTGAATGCTTTGAGAATCAAAAAAAATATTGCCTCAAAAAATTACTACGCAAATTTTCAAATTTTAACGAAATAAATTTTAAAATCGTAGAAATCTTTTTGTTATTGTTTTATAATGTACAAAGAGAAAATGTTCACAGATAGAGCCACAGTTAATATATTTGAAATAAAAGATGGGCGCTAATGGCCCTGAGATCTTAGTATTATAAACTGCACCTTAAATAGTAGTGGAAGAGAGTATGCTAAAGTTTCATGAATTGATTCTTCTGTTCTTTTGACGATTGCGTCCAAACAAGGCATTAAATTCACTAGATAAGCTCTAAATATTTATAAATGGTTAGATGATATTTTTTTGAGAAAATCAGACAAAATTAATGGATTCAGAAGAACTGACTGGAGCAAGAACCATTTATAATTTGTAAATAGTGAGATTTAATGATAACAATTAAAAAATATATTAGCTTTGATTTAACATTATGCATCATATGTTCAGTAGGCAGAGGTTACGTTGATCTCCAGGCTGGAGCTCCTCATCACTTCTTCAAGTCAGCTTGGGTTAGTGAATCATATCCGACTTTGAATGTTTTTAGTATTCAATGAAAGGCCAAATATGAACAAATTAATTTCCAATACCTGGATTTGGCTGGTCGAATATGAGGAGCAAGATAAGAAAATCTCCAAAGTGCAGCTCGTACACATCTAGAACTACCGTTCTTCTTTATCTCCTTGTACAATTCAACCTAATGCACAATCAGTTAATTAGGAGGTTATCATGTGGCGACGAGTAGAGATGGGCAACGAAACTATTGTTGAAAAAGGGTGTCGTTCAGGAAAAAAAAACTAATGATGGACGAACGAAACAAATTGTTCAGAGAAATGAAAAAAGTGTCGCTTTTTAAAAACTAAAAACGATTTTTTAGAATAAACTTTAAAAAAAAAACAGTTTTTTACTGCTCGATCGACTTTTTCAAAATTAAAAAAACGACCGTTTTTTAATTAACGAACGATTTCATTGAATGAACAATTTTACTGGACGATCAATTTTAGTGATAAAACGAACGAAATATATTGAAAAGTAAGAAAATCAACGATAAGTTTGAGAATGAACAAAATAAATTTTTATGAACGATTGAATAAAAAACCCGAACGATATGCATTGTAATCCCAACCTGTATTCTTGTTACATTAGTTTCTCCTAGTGTTCGAATAACTCTGTTTAGATTTTCATCTGCAACCATCCTCATATCAGAATCTAATTATCAGATATTGTTGTTACTCTAAGAGGATATCAATCACCGAGCTATCTATAGGTCAGAGTACTGCAGTTCACTGCAGTACGCACAAAAAGCTTATATTATGGTTAATGGATCCGTGTGTAACAAATCTACGATCATTGGTCCAAGGATCACAAACTATGTTCCGCATTGAGTAACACTGAGGTGAGGGATGAGTAAAACTAAGGTGAGGGATGAGTAAAACTGAGGTGGGGGATGAGTAAAACTGATGTGAGGGATGAGTAAAACTGAGGTGGGGGATGAGTAAAACTGAGGTGGGGGAGTAAAACTGAGGTGGGGGATGAGTAAAACTGATGGGGGGGGATGAGTAAAACTGAGGTGGGGGATGAGTAAAACTGATGTGGGGGATGAGTAAAACTGAGGTGGAGATGAGTAAAGCTGAGGTGGGGGATGATGAGTAAGACTGAGATGGGGGATGAGTAAAACTGAGGTGGGGGATGAGTAAAACTGATGTGGGGGATGAGTAAAACTGAGGTTGGGGATGAGTAAAACAGATGTGGGGGATGAGTAAAACTGAGGTTAGGGATGAGTAAAACTGAGGTGGGGAATGAGTAAAACTGAGGTGGGGGCCAGGGCGTATTATATTAAACTGTGACATGTGAGGTATTACGACTGTTCAAGAAAGGCGTGATTTTTTGTAAATGAACGGCAGTTGTGAAAATTTAAAGGGAAACTTCCACCTTTTTTATAATCTTATTTTTCGGTAGTCCTAATACGTCACACAATAACATGTAAACAAACCTTATTCTTACATGGTAATTAAGAAATAAGAGATCGGTGTCCGAATTTTATGAATTTAAGCCGCGTCTCAAATCCCCCCAAAACCGGTTTCAATTGAGAGCCGGCTTACATCTTGAAAACTTTAATACGATTTTAAGTTGAACCAACCATATTCAAGCCGCGGCTCAAATTCTTTGAATTCGGGCTCAGAGAGGGAACCATCCATGGAACCTTTTCCAACTTAGATTTTAACTTCCACTTCAGGTTGGATCAATTTTCATGTTCTTAAAGAAAACAAAAAGCCATGAATATTTGATCCGAGTCAGTTTTTGTTTTTAATCTCACCTTGGTCATCTAACAGAGTAAAGTACATATCCATCGCCATTGCCAAATATTTGGCGGATTCTGGACTGTTTTTAGTTCCTTGGTTGCAGAGGACATCTGTTACAGAAGCACAATGCGAGATCTTCTCTTTTTTCCTAAATAATGATTCTTTTACCCAGCAATATTCTTACAAATAAGGGATATATACAGTGGGGCCCAGAAAACTATAGAAAAGAAGGACAACATGTGTTTTTGATGTTGCTGTGACAGTCTTACCAGAAGCTTAAAAATTAACTTATCCACAAATTTTAAATGTCCCATTTTTACAAATGATACTGATAACCATTGACCATTTTGGCTTATGATGGCGTAATCATTATATAAAAATATAGGTACATGATTTTAGCTGTGCCCTGGGTTGCCTGTGGAATTAAAAAAAAATCCATATTTTTTTCTAGCCTATGTCACCCCGGAAACAGGTATCCATGATTCCCTCAAAAAATGTCTGAATAGTCGTTTTTTCTTGAATCTTGAAAGAAAGTATTAATTCTAAAACTATTTCGTCCATTGTGTCTAACGCAATATTCGGCATTTCATTTTAGAGAGAATCCACGGTTAAAACAATCAATTTCGAAGAGAAAAACATGAAAATATTATAGAGTCTTGATCAGACATAACCTTTCTGAGTACCGTCGAGAATCAGACATGTACATTCTATAAATTACATCTATTGGAACCATTACAAATAAAGTTGATGAACCTTTTGTACAACAAAATAAAGCATTAAAACATAAAAAAAATTAAGTTTCTTTTATCTCGATGGAGGAATATAATATTTAAATACTAACGTCATTGTTTCATCAAATGACATTGAGGGGGTTTGATGAAGTTTTAGAGCTTCCACTGTTCTCACCAACTTCTCTAAAGTCGCCATTTTTAACTTGAAAAAAGTTTTTACCCTACAAATAAAATGTATAAAAAATATCACAGAAAGTTACAATTTGATGATGGTTGCCAGAGACTGGGTGATATTCCTGTACTCTGCAGCTACCCTAGAGTTAGGATACTCAGAGAAGAGACTAGTTCCCTCGTCACAGGTTCTACCAACTACAGGATCCAGGGGTAGACGACCCAACAGCGGGACTCCTTTATCAACAAACAATTGGAAATAATTAATCTTGTTAAAACAAAATGTTATATGCACTTAAAAATACAATCAATAATAATAATCTAACCTTACTTTTACTCTTAAAACAAATTACTTAAATGTTTTCTTAATCTTACCCCCCCCCACCCACACACACACCCAATAATCCTTTCCCCCCACGCACTTTTTTTCGCTGAATATAGACTTTTCTGGAACTAAAAATCTTTTAAAGAGAATTAGCTGACTTTTAAGAAAATTTTAAGAAAATCTTTTATGAAAATTAGCTGACTTTTGGGGGAAATGCCTTAAGTTTAACTTGTATTCCATTTATTTCTACTTAAAGACTCCATTTATTTCTACTTAAAGACTCCATTTATTTCAACTTAAAGACTCAACTTAAAGAATCCGAAAATAAAATGTCAACAGTACAGACTTTAAACATTTCAAATTTTTTTTTTTACTTTTTTCATTTAAATATAATGTATGTTTGTATGCATGATTCCTGTGTCTGCTGTTAATTTATCTGCGCCTCCTGTACTGCTGGGTAGTATTACTGAACTAAAGAAACAGATTCCTCAAATATCAGTTTTAAACATCATAATTTATTGTCTTTACATTTCTGGAGTTTTTTTTTTCTTTATAACATGTGGTTATTTTTGATTTCCCTTCAAGGCAGTCTAGAATACACCAAATTCTCTAAAATTCATTATTTTTAATTTTTGTTGCAAAATATAAATTTTTGAAATTGCACCCCGCGACCGGCACGTTCTCCGACGTTCCAGCACCCTTGTACGTGAAGCAATCAGGTTGGCAAGCACATTGCAAGGACTACTCCCCCCCAGTGACTCTTGTCGAAAATGTAAATTATTGTTTCGACATTAGCCTAATTAAATTGAATGCAGACTGAGTTTTCACCCACGGAAACATGTTTCATTGTGTATTACAGAATTTGGCGTGTTCTTGAGAACAACTTGACAATTGGCCCCCCCTTTCTGAAAGGACCTGTAGACGCATGTTTATTTGACCCTCTATTGCAAGGGTGGCATGTCCGACTCACAAACTTCTGAGAACAACTTGTCAATTGGCCCCCCCTTTCTGAAAGGACCTGTAGACGCATGTTTATTTGGAGCCCATATAAAACATATCGTCACTAAACTTATCACCACAAAACATATCACCACAAAACATATCACCACACAACTGATTAAAACAAAACTTATCTAACAACAAAACTTTTCAAAACAAAACTTATCATCACAAAACTTATCGAACTACAAAAATTATCAACCAACAAAACTTATCAACCTATCAAAACATATCAAACTCAAAACTTATAAAATAACTACAAAATTTATTTTTTAAAACATTTTTATACGTTCTGTTCTGTGACCTTCGCTTGTATCTAGATTTACTCTTATCTTGGTGTCCTGGAACTCCCAAGCTATCCTCCTTCATAACCATGTCTGCCAAGAAAGGGGCTGGGAAACTGAGAGCTTACTGAATTTTCTCTTAAAATTCGCGGACTTGTTGGATAATTTTTGTAGTTTGATAAGTTTTGTAGTTTGATAAGTTTTGTCGCTGATAAGTTTTGAAAAAAGATATGTTTTGTGGTGATAATTTGTGTGGTGATAAGTTAAGTGACGATATGTTTTGTATGGGCTCCGTTTATTTGACCCTCTATTGCAAGGGTGGCATGTCCGACTCACAAACTTCTGAGATATTGCTTGTACAGTCCCTTTAAGGTATTTCATCATTAGTCGTTTTAAATTTTATTTTTTAGATATAAAAAATCCGATGGATTCAAGAAACAATTGAAAATAATAAAAAAATTATATTTAAGGTTTCTTTCCTAACATTACACTTGGGGCAGGTGAACAAGGACATGTTCTCTATTATACCTGAACAAATATTATACAATTAATTCATCCTAGGGTTAACTTTTCCGATATGCAATAGCGCAAAACTTTGTCTTAGCTGGATAACTTTTCTGTAAGAGTTCAAGATTTATATTTCTGCATGCCAAAACAGAAAATCGAATTCTTAAAACAAAATACATTTTTCCAGTGATTCTGTTGTTGTGAATATAAAAAGAATAATACAAATTTTGCGCATTATTACTCTAAATAATACCGCATGTAAAGCAATAGTTTTTTTAAGGCTAGTTTTTAATAATTAAAATACAAATATATTTTCTATTGTAATCTTAGACAATTTTTAGGAAAATTTGGCCAAACTTTCTTCGGATGGAAGAAAAAGTGTTTGCGTCTGAAACCCCTCATTAACAGCAGAATAACAACATTTAAGTATTTTATTTATATAAATGAAATTAATTCATACAATATTTTGTACAAGATATTTTTTACAACTGGTGAAATGAAAAGAAAATATTTTTTACAGTAAATTCCTGTTGGTTTGTTCATAGTTCAGAGCAATATTGAACCTAAAAAGTTTTCTGTTTTTTAACGTGCCAGCTTTAATGTGAATTTCCTTATTACGTCTTATTGTACAAATCTTAAATTAAAAATCCAATTAATCAAAAAACAAGTTCTTACCGAGAACAGGAAGATTAATTTTCTTACAAAAGTTGATTTCCTTTCTCACATCCTTGAATATAATATATATTTAATAATAGAAACAAAAAAAATAAAAACAAAAATAGTACTGAAAAATAAAAAAAATAATAATAGAAACTTTACAAAAAACAGAATAAGCTCTGAAGCTATAAATAAAATAATAACAAAATCAAATCCAAACACAGGTACTTTCCAAAAGGCATTTTCCCCAAGGACGACTTCCCAAGGTCACAATTGTTCGAGCGGCAACTTCCCAAATTTTCATTTAAAGTTACTTTAGGTCTTCGGAGGAGGCCGTTCGCTCCTGCTCGGATGGACTAAGAGGCCGAGCGGGTAAGTCAGATTTGGGAAATTTCACATTTGGGAATTTGCGACTTAGGAAAATACTCTTGGGAAATTCCATCTAGGGAAAATAACTTTGTTAAAGTACCTAGTATCTAAGTTGACAAAACCAACAATAACAACAACAAAAACAATACAAATTAGTTCTAACCTGAAGACTGATCTCCTGTGGAGTTGTAACAATGACAGCTCCATCTATCCCAGAAGCTGACAGATATTGAGTAATAGACAGATGCTCGTCACTTGTACCTAGTAAACAACTATTACTCTGAACATCATTGAGTAAAATTGATTTGATCTCTGATAATTGCTATACAGTTTTCTGCGCAAGTGACCAAGTCACTTTTGTCGTCAACCCTTAGTTGAAAATAATCAATTTTCAAAATTATAAAAATTGATACCTAATTAATACTTGATCAGTCAAAGCTTTAAGAGCACCGTTTTGAATCGTACATGCAAGTCCCTCTAGTAGAGAACCCACAATTGAAAATGATCAATTTTCCAAATTTTAAATATTGATATTTAATTCATACTTGATCAACTTTTAAGAGTATAGTTTTGAATCGTTCATGCGATCTTAACATGGAGGGCCACATGTAATTACGCTTACAGTCCCTTTAATCTGACAGCTGACTATTTACCTGGAGGCGTGTCTACCAACAGTAGATCTAACCCACCCCAATCCACATCTCTAAGAAGCTGTTTGATCAAACCATTTTTCTAAAAATAACATTGAATTTGAGAAAGAAGAAACTAACATGAAAATATACGGAATCCAGTTTCCTCCATATAACTCATGAAACTGATTTTTCCAATATTTTTAAACCAGGCTAAGAACATTCCCGTGGTTTAAAAGAGTTTCCTAATCAAAATTTAAAATAAATCTATCGAGGTGTTCCTGAGTTAGGATCAGACAGACAAGCAGAGATTCTACTTAGTATATATACTATATAGATTATAGATAGACTAGCTTGGGATTCCAGCGTTGCCCAGGGTAATTATGCGCCGTTTACCCGCACTTTATTGTAAATTAAGATTTTAGCTATATTATAGCTAAGCTAAGAACATTCCCGTGGTTCTCCTGAGTTTCCCAATCAGTATTTAAGGCCAATCGGTCAAGGATTTCCTGAGTTATGATCGGACATACAAACAAACGATCAAACACAGATTACTTTTTTTATATATAAGTAGATATAGATACCTTCGGACCTCTCCATATAACTGCAGCATCTGGAGAGGGTAGAAGGAAACCAGCAGACATCACACTCAGATTATCATCTATACTCACCAAACCAAACTCAACTTGACTTATCTATATAATAAAGCTCTTCCCTCAGCTTTAGCTAGAATTTTTCAAGGAGAAATTTCTTTATCAATGCTTTTTTTATTCAAATATTGAAATTTAGGGATTCCAGTGCGATTCTCTCACCACCGTTAAAAATAATCTAATCTTGTTTCACATCATTTCTTTTGAAATTTTTCCCCCAAGTTTTTTATTTTATTTTCGGACATCGCTGGGCGCTTATGCTAGTTATATGTTTATTTGCGTCAGTTTTTTGCGGGACATGACCTGACTTGAGAGAAAATTTAAGTTAATTGTCGATCAAGATTTAATTTTGATTTGAAAAAAAATTGAATATTGTGAAGGAAATCAACAAAAATATAGGTTTATAATGTACCAGTAAGAAATGATGGCAAAAAAAAAGCTGAGATTAGTCTAAGAGGTGGTAAGACAAATACTGAATCCTGGTACCATCATATCCGATCTAAAGGAGTGTTTTCTGATCTAAGAATTTTACGACCTAAAATTGTATCATATCTTAAAGTAGGTTAGGTTAGGGGTGAAGGGAAGTGAAAAAGGATATTAGAATCCTATGGATGAGCATGGATGAATTTGGATGAGTATGGATAAGTTTGGAAAGTATGGATGAGCATGGATAAGTATGGATTAGTATGGATGAGTATGGATGAGTTTGGATAAGTTTGGATGAGTATGGATGAGTTTGGATGATTATGGATGAGTAAGGATGAATTTGGATGAGTCTGGATAAGTATGGACGAGTATGGATGAGTATGGAAGAGTATGGATGAGTATGGACGAGTATGGACGAGTATGGACGATTATGGACGAGTAAGGACGAGTAAGGACGAATATGGATGAGTATGGATGAGTATGGATGAGAATGGATGAGTATGGATGAGTATGGATGAGTTTGGATGAGTATGGATGAGTATGGATGAGAATGGATGAGTATGGATGAGTATGGATGAGTATGGATGAGTTTGGATGAGTATGGATGAGTATGGATGAGAATGGATGAGTATGGATGAGTATGGACGATTATGGACGAGTGTGGACGATAATGGATTAGTATGAATGAGTATGGATGAGTATGGATGACTTTGGATGAGTGTGGATGAGTATGGATGAGTATGGATGAGTTCGGATAAGTATGGATAAGTATGGATAAGTAAGGATGAGTTTGGATAAGTAAGGATGGGTATGGATGAGTTTGGATAAGTAAAGATGAGCGTGGATGAGTTTGGACGAGTATGGACGAGTATGGACGAGTATGGACGAGTATGGACGAGCATGGACGAGTATGGACGAATATAGACGAGTATGGATGAGTATGGATGAGTATTAATGAGTATGGATGAGTAATGGATGAGTATTGAGTATGGTTCCTATAAATATTGGCGACCAACCGGATCCAGACTGATGAACTCCCTCCCCCTCACAACCAAGTATCCGGGGCTGGCTAGGACCACATAGATCAATATCTAACAATTTAAACTTCAAGAGAGTGTTCGCGAACAATGAAAGGGGGTATAGGTTGAACCTGAATTTGGAATTAAATAGAATCAATCTTTTTTTTCCTCTACTGCGGAACAAATGAGAAAATTGAAGAATTTTAATTGATCGTAATTAAAACATAATTTATTAAACTATTGTCAAACTGATTAGATGAAAAAAAAGATTTAAACCATTCGATTTTAAATTCAATTTTCTCTTTCAATTTTTAGCGAACACTCCCTTTAAAATACATTATTTTCCGTGGATGTATTTCTTAACTATTCTGTAGACTAATTTTTTTAACTTTATCAAAAAGTTGTAGAAGTTATTTTCTTCTGTTTTTGTAAAAACAAACATAAGAATGGAAAAAAGGTCAAACAAAAACAATACATATACTGATATCTTTATATATATATAGAATTTCATTAGTTTCAATGTTTAAATTTATAAATTATTAATAATATCGCACTGTTGAAAAGTCTTATTTTATAAAAATAATTTTGTCCATTTTCAGATTTTTTCCAAAGCTATAACATTCGCCGTTAAAGAAAACGTTTACTTAAAATGAAAAAATATAAAAATGTAGAAAAACATTATGATTAAACAATACCAACCTAATATACCAATGTTAAGATCTGGTTTAGTGGCTAAACATCTCGCTAGGTTTGCTGTCACAGTGGATTTTCCAACCCCACCCTTACCAGATAACACCAGAACCTGTAGAAAAACAAGTAAAACATGGAGAAGAATCTTAAACAGAAGAAAATATTCCGCCAGAAATGCACGCATTACTAATTTCTCCCAGCTGAAGAAGCAAGCAGAAAAATAAGATACAGCTGTGGACTAGTAAGACTGTTTATTATTTTAGGATAAACTACAGCCTGAAAGAAGGCTGAACCAGTGTGATCCAACCAAGAACTATCTATGCAGGATAAACTACAGCCTGAAAGAAGAAGGCTGAACCAGTGTGTTCCAACCAAGAACTATCTGCAGGATAAACTACAGCCTGAAAGAAGAAGGCTGAACCAATGTGATCCAAACAAGAACTATCTATGTGTGGCGGAAGACGATCCAAGTTTAAACCGGATAGAGAGACGCGGCAAGAAGAACTCAGATCTGCCACGTCACCATGAATAGACATATTATTTTTATTTCTTAAATTGATAAAGTAAATTTAGTCAGTAATAAAGTATTTATTTAAACCCGGCGTTTATCCTTCCGAGCGTAGCTAAATATGCAGGATAAACTACATCCTGAAAGAAGCAAGGCTGAACCAATGTGATCCAACCAAGAACTATTTATGCAGGATAAACTACAGCCTGAAATAAGGCGGCTGAACCAATGTGATCCAACCAAGAACTATCTATGCAGGATAAACTACAGCCTGAAAGAAGAAGGCTGAACCAATGTGATCCAACCAAGAACTATCTATGCAGGATAAACTACAGCCTGAAATAAGGCGGCTGAACCAATGTGATTCAACCAAGAACTATATATGCAGGATGATAAATAATCTAAAACCATGCGTTAATTCAAATGACATTTAAGTTTTTTTGATCCAGTTGATCATCAAGAGTGATCAATATAACCCGGACTTCAAAGAGGCTAGGTTTGTCTCACAAACATAAGCAGATGTGGAACAGGACTGATACGAGATATCCTTACCAGAGCTTCCTACAACTTTATCCTACATCATATATTCAACCTCCTGCTCCCATTCAGCTTTAACAAAGATCTCACAGTGATCTAGAGGGACCTCACGGTGATCTACAATACACAGCTAAGTCTGGAAAACCTCCCAGGCGGAAAGAATCTGAGGACGACCGTACGTTTTGTTTCTGTACTATGTACTTCTGTCGCTCTTGAGAGATTGTATCTAGGTAAATTCCAGAATGAGTATTCTGATCTACGTGCATTCATCCTACGGAATCAAGGAAGAATTGCATTACGCAATGTTCCCAGCCAGGACACACTTATTACTATTATTATTATTATTGTCAACCTACAGACAAAGTTCAACGACCTGTAATTATCTAATAAACCTAATCTACATCAACTCTGTAATATCCACAATGAGAACTAGTTGCTTATAGTTCTTTACATTCGCAGGAGAAATAATACTGACACACGGAGAACTTGAAACCTGATAAAACCTCAACAGAAGACATTTGGATCAGCGTGTGAGAAAACCAAACCGCCATCTATCTATCTATCTATTAGGACATCCCAATAACACAAATGTTACCAGGAAACCACCCCTCCCGGCAACCCTCCGCCTCCCTTAGGAGTACTTGGGTTACAGAGTTAGCATGACATGTGCAATGATACTGTTATGCCCGAGTGGAAGTAGCCGAAGCCGTGAAGCCCCAACTACAACCGTGAGATTTATATTAGAAAGCTTGTGACACCATTGTATTCCGTAAAATATTCTCATTTGCCTTCTTGAAACAGATATTTTAAGCTTTTATAAAGTTCTCATATATTCTTCAAATCCTTTAATCTCGTCGAAACATTTCACCAGAGATCACATCTCGAAATATTGGATTTTAATGTATTCTGTCAAATAACATTCTCTGGTCACAACATTTTACCATTCATCACAATTTATAAATATATCAGGCTAATTGCGTTTATATTTTCAGCTTCACAGCTTAATGATGATCAAGAAATAAACTCTAAACTAAAGACTAGATTTCTGTGTATGGGGTGGCATATAAACAATATATTGGTTAAATAGTTATGCATTTCTATTGTTCGTTCCGACGCTGAGAATTAAATTGAGAATACACTGAAATATGCACAAAAACGACATTTAGGCAGTATTTTAAGTGTATTTGATGTTGCTATAACGCAAAAATTTTTACCAGTACCTTTAACATTATTAAGTGTAATAGTCTTTGAGCATTTCACAATTGCTGTTTCTCATGCTAAAGGACTTTTTAAAATCATATCTTGGGTCTAAAAGTCGTCTTCCTATTCCACAGTTGTCTGCTTCTCACAGTCAGTAAAAAAATAATGGGAAAAGAAAAATGAAATGGATTAAATAAACTTCAATAAATGTTCAATTGACGATATATTTTTGTAGAAAACCCTTCATAAACTTGATTTTTTCTAGACAAACTAAATCATACCTTGTGCTTGACATCTGCTAACCTCTCTGTAACATAAAAAATGTGAAAAAAATAATAATAACTGTGAAAAAATTTTAATTTTCTAATGTTTATAGGACATTTATCATTCCTGCAATAGTTGCAATATCAGGATCAGGGACTGCCGGGCCAGCTGAAGCACAGATATTTTGATTTGGACATCCCTAAATAGATTAAAATGTAGATTTGGACATCCCTAAACACTTGACAGGGTATATATTTAGATTTGAACATCCCTAAAAAGATTTTACTGTTCAGATTTGGACATCCTTAAGAAGATTTAAATATTTTAGTTTAGACAATAACATCTCTAAACAGTTGAAAAATAGTTTTTTTTTGACAATGGGCATCCCTAAACTGAATTACTTATTTTGATTTGGACATCCCTAAACATATTATATGTTTAGATTTGGATATTGTTTAACAATTAAAAATATTTTTTTAAATATTAAGATTTGGACATCCCTAACAGATTTAAATATTATGTTTTTAACATCCAAACAGATTTAAATATTTTGGTTTGAACATCTCTTAACAGATTAAACTATTTTGCTTTGGACATCCGTAAACAGAATATATATTGAGATTTGGAAATCATTGAACAAATTATATTTAGATTTGGATATTGTTAAACAGATTAAATTGGTTAGGACATCCATTAACAGATTAAAATATTAATAATTGGACAACCCTAACAGATTTAAAAGAAGGGGAGAAAGAAAAGTTCTAGCTAAAAAAGGAAAAAGATACGAAGAAGGGGAGACAGAAAAAGAATGAGTTCTAGCTAAAAAAGGAATAGATTAGAAGAAGGGGAGAAAGAAAAAGAAATAGTTTTAGCTAAAAAAGGAAAAGATTAGAATAAGGGGAGAAAGAGGAGGATGAAAGAAGAAGATACAGTTCTAACTGTAGACGGAAAAGATAAGAAGAAAAGAAAAAGAGGAGGATGAAAGAAGAAGATATAATTCTAACTGTAGACGAAAAAGATTAGAAGAAGGGGAGAAAGAAGAAGAAATAGTTTTAGGTAAAGAAGGAAAAAATAAGAAGACTTGAGGAAGAAATGGTTTTAGCTAAAAAAGGAAAAGATAAGAATAAGAGGGGAAAGAAGAAGAGTTTTAGGCAAAGAAGGAAAAGATAAGAATAAGAGGGGAAAGAAGAAGATATAGTTCTAGCTGAAAAAAGAAAAGATTGAAAGAAGGGGGGAAAGAAGAAGCTATAGTTTTAGCTAAAGAAAGAAAAGATAAGAAGGAGAGGAACAAGAAGAAAAAGTTCTAGGTAAAGACGGAAAAGATACGAAGAAGGGGGAAAATAAGATATAGTTCTAACTAAAGAAGGAAAAGGTCATTAGACGGGAAGAAAGAGGAGGAAGAAAGAGGAAGTCTACCTGACATGCGTCAACTTTCCCTGATAGTTCAGTTCCGGTTCCAGGACAGTGTTCCGGGGCAGGTGCCTCTAAAGTACTCATTTTATCTGGAAATATTGATAACACTTTCCAGTTTATCAAGTGATCATGAAAACACAAGTCATTTCATTTGGCAGCATGAAGGAAAGGCACATTCCAGAATAAAAATGTTATGATTACAAAATTATTCATTATGAGTTAAGGAAGACTATGGATGCCTTTTCAATTCAATCTTATGGAA
The DNA here is from genome assembly GCF_000591075.1 of Eurytemora carolleeae. NCBI lineage: Eukaryota > Metazoa > Arthropoda > Copepoda > Calanoida > Temoridae > Eurytemora > Eurytemora carolleeae. Next base: position 96,086 of record NW_019396025.1, read on the forward strand.
ACATGTAGATTGTAAATCAATGAACTTATTTGGACTTTATCAAGGAATTCATGATATTCTAAGCTTTTGGAAATATTACAATAATAATAATAACAAAATAAATCAATAATTAATGTTAATCAAAATAAAATTTACTTTAAAACATGTCTATGTAAAATAAAATAAAATAGAGTAAAATGATATACAACACAACTGACCAATAACTTTGCCAATGATGCTAACATTAATAATAACAATAATATCGGATTCTAAACCCATAACCCTGGGTCATGATAAGATACACTGATTTTACAATATATTCTGCTCTAGCTCTAGCTTGATAATTCAAGCTCTTCACGCAGTCTATTCCATGCAAGCTCCACCTAAACAATATTTCTTCTAATTTGACTAAAATCATAGATATTAATTTCTCCTAACAGTTTTTTTGGGAGGGGGGGGGGGTTATTTTTTCAATACTTTTTCCATAAAGTTCAGAGGCCGAGTTTAATAAATTTGAACCGAGTCTCTGAACGGCCAATCTCTGGTTCAAATTGCGCACTAGCTCAAATCTTGAAACACTGATTTAAATTTTATGTTGAACAAACCAAGTTTGAACCGCGTCTGATGATGTACAAATTCGTTGAATTCGGCCTTATATCGGATAAAACCGCAGAACTTCAGTTAAAAATTGGCCCAGTTCAGGCCCTGTTCAGGCCCCGTTCAGGCCTCGTTTTATGAAATCATGATTTTGAATAAATTAATAAAATGTTGTTACCTGTCTCTGTGTTACTTCCTGATCCCAAAGAGTACAAAACACAGTGTGGGCTACCTAAAACAGGAAATATATTCAAACAATTTCCGGAATAAATAAGCTGAGACCGAATTTTAAGCATTTGAGCTACGTCGCTAAACTACCTACTGCTGGTTCAAATTTGAAACACTGATTCAAAACTAAAGATTGAGGAAGGATTTGAATCGGCTGTTCAAATTTGAACCAGCGGTAGGCAGTTGACTCAAATTCTTTAAATTAGGTTCCTAATATAAGTTAAAGAAGTATAGATAAATAAAATTTAAAAAACCTGGATTAATGGTTTGATTTGAAATTAAACTTAAATCCTTCACTTTCAAGATTTACGTGATGTTTATCACTGGTTAAACTATTTCTGAACCAAAAAATAAAATATTTATTTCCTGACAATTTCACAATATTGATTTAAAATTAAAAATGATTAAATCAAGTAATCTTCAGAAAATTTTTCAGAATCAAAATTCGAAAATGTAAAAATTGTTTTCCACCTTGCACCTCTCCTGGTTGGACCACTGGCTGTCAACTCGCTTTTCAGCCTCCTCAGCGGTTTTACCATCCCGTAAAACTATTCGGGAAACAGCTTCATCCCTTGAAAAAAAACTTGTTATTTATTTTCTACAAAAAATACCGAAAACAATGAGAAGGAGAAATGTACCAACACAAACCTAAAAATAATCCCACAGATCATCTTTGGAAATGTATTCTTCACATCACAGATCAAATTTTGCTGTAGGTCAGAATAAGTAAAAAAATTTTACCTTGGGACTATAACAACTTGCAAGGCTATTTTGCCGTTATGCATAATGTGTTTCCCGAAAAATTAAGATTTTTTTTCCTCAAAAGTTTAACTTAAGAATTTAAAAAAAAACTTGCACCTAAAAAATTCAAAGAATTTCCCGGTAAAATGATTTTCCAGAGAAATATATATTACCCTGAAGTGATTGACGTATACCTAGGTATGAGGCAGACCCATATCTCATGGCAGTATGAATTCCAGCCTGCTTCAAGAAGTACAGCAGCATCTAGCACTACAACCTCATGACCAGCCTCCCAATCCTAATCAAAATTTTGATAAAAAAAGACTATTTACACAATTTCAGGGACTCATTTTTTACAGTGTCATAAACGAATCACAAAAGAGACTTTAAATCTCTTTTGAACAAAATTAAAAAAAGTTGCATGTTGTAGAAAAAAAGCGCCCGAAAAATATTTTTGTTTTAGGGTTGTGGCTTAAGTTAGGAATTACATGAAATTCAGGGGACATCAGTTCAAAAGCTAACACTTGGTCCAATTCTAACGCTGAGTATTAGATATTACTTCAGTTACGCTCAAATAACGACAAAGTTCAACATCTATAATTTATTAAAAAACTTTAAAAAATCTAGATATTTATCGAGAACATGGAAACTATTCTTTAAGCTGAATTGCTAATATCTCTCCACCACGTTCTGTTCTCACTAAAACACAGGGATCGTCCTCCGCAACAATACTCCCTTAGAAGGTACGATGGAGTCAAGGCGGAGCAGGATCTTCTATCTTGTACTTGTCTGTAGAAGTTCCGTCTACGAATTACATCAGGTTTAGCAAGGAACCTCACAGATTTCTACTTCTTAAAATAGGAAGACTTTATGGCGGAGGCAGGTTCCGGAGGTCTTCTGCTGGGGTGGAGAGGCAGGCATCATCGGAGCGGAGGTGCAGCTTGAGTTACTGGAGAACAGAAATCACAGGATACGGAGTCCACTCTGGTTCCAATCTGTAGGCCGAAAAACTTGCTCCGCTGTTCAACATCCAGGTAAGGACTACGGTATAGAGGAGCAATGGAATGTTTGCTAGCATCTTCACGAATAAACACAAACTGTGAATGAATCACATGATGAGGTCAAGGAATAGAGAAACATGCTATTGCTTTTTCCATCTTACTAAGAAACTTGGAGCTGAAAAGGATGAATACTTGTAGTCTGAGAGGTTGCAATTCCGAGGACACGGCATACTTCGGACCCGATGGATGACATGAATTGTGCCCCCTGTCGGACGTCAAAGTAGCTGGAACTCCAAACCTTGAGATTAAAGTAGAGATGAAAGCTCTGACACAAACTTCTATTGAGATGGAGAATAAAGGAACAGCTTCTGGACATCGAGTAGTCCTTTCAATCATTGTTAAGATGTATGAGTAGTTTTGGTAAGACAGCAGGGGTCCCAAAATATCGATGTCTACATGAGAAAACTTCCAAGATGCAACTGCAATGACTGGCACAGAAGATTTTACAAGAGTTTGAATTTTACTCCATTGGCACAGGAAAAATATCTACCCCTGCAAAGGCCTGGTTGAATTCTACAGCTGAATCAGAATCCTAAATCCAGCCAGGTTTTGTCAGGTTAGATCAACAGGTTAAACATACATACAATACAACCTTTACTGATCCCTGCAGTAAGGAAACCTTGTGCAGTACACCTTGTAGTACCAAGAAGGAAAACAATACTAGAGCTGAGGAAGAAACTCAAAATCCAGGAGAGATAATCAGTACCCCAGGAGGAACTTGCTTAGCAGTGCTACCTGTTCCTGCTGGAGAGGGGGGAAGTGTAGGTACAACTGGGACACAACTTGGCAATATCCTTGGACTTAGACATGAACACAGACATAATAAGGATTGAGAAGGAGGACAGGAGTAGTTTATGTGCTAAATGTGATGGACAGTAATCTTGGTCTCCAATCTACAGATCTAAGACAATCTGCAATACAAAATGTGCCTGTGTTGCATAAGAAACCAACCCTAAATCAACCTTCTTAAAGAGATTAATGAGCACCTTGTGAACTTTTCTGTTTGTTCAAAATGTGAAAATTTAATTATGATTATAACCCTGCCTGACCACAAACTAAATCTAAACACATCTGTTTAAAATAATGTTCTAAACTAAGAAAATCAAAAAATTATATTCCCTTCACCACTAATAATTATAATCTATGTATATTAAAAATTCATGTTTGATGAATCTGTAATGTGTAAATATCACCAATAAACATTTAGTTCTTAAAGTTTAAAGATTACATTATTTGTTTCAATAAATAGTTTTAGCCATTTTTTATAATAGTATGGTGTAGTTTTGTTCAACATGGCTTGGATTTAAAGATAAGACATAAGACATAAGACAAATTTAGGCTGGCTCTTCGAAATTGGTCACAAAATAGGTATTGAATCTATTCTCTGTCCCAACTTCTTGTCACCGTTAACTACAACAGTGTAGCCCGTGTTAAGCGGCTACAAAAGCAGTCCACCAGCTTCATATATACATATATATATTTCAGTTTATATATATATATGTTTATGAAAGATAACTTTACAGACTTGGCCCATTTCTAACACTCAGTGTTAGAAATGGGCCAAGAGTTAGTTTAGGAAATAATTTCCCCTGAAATTGCTTTTTTCCCCAAAAAAGTTGCAGTTGACAGAAATAAAATGAATATTTGAAAATAAATGGGGGAAGTTTAACCATGTGGGAGGAGATGGGGCGGGGAATAATTTCTTGGGTAAATATATTCCCTTATTCACCTGTTTCGCCTGCTCTAAAGCCATCCTAGCAATTTCAGGCCACACAATCTGGTTTAGAACTTCAAGCTTAGATCTAGCGAATCCAAAATTTAAAAGTTAAATAGAAAAGATCATTCTTAGATTATCAGAAAATAATTAAAACAAGAAGGTAAAAATCCCAAAAATGAAGAGATACCATAATATAGATCAATTAATTGGTTCTACTTTACAGTGGATCAAATGTTAAAAAAAGGTTATTTATTAATCATAACTTAAGACTCATAAAGAATCCCTGGTTTAAATCCGTTGTTGTTGTTTCCATCTCTTTCTTTAAATGAATACCATAAATTAAAAGTTAGAAAACGGTTCAGATTGAGAATTCATTAAGCTCTTTAGATTTCTTTCCTGTCACTGAAAACAATGCCCCCAAGAACCCGTCTGTTTATTGTTCCATCTTCTAACAAATATCAATAGTATTATTGTCAAGTAGAAAAATACAAAAAGATTATTTCATGTTCCATTATTTAAATGGATTATTTTGCTACTCTTAATGGAATGATCATGGTGTATTCTCTAAGTGATTATCTGACTTAGAAAAGAAAATATCAATTACCCCCCCCCCCCCCAATACTTTTCTAGTCTGTTTGTCTGTCTGTCTGTTTGAATCCAATAAACATCATAACGGCTGAACCGTTTGGGCCTAAATTTTGTGTGGGACCTCACATGACCCCAAGAAAGGTTCATGGATGATCAAAATTGTAAAAATTGGCCTAAAACAAAATTCGATTTTCATAAAAATATCGAAAATCAACGAAATTTTGCAATAAAATCCTTGATGTATTTTGTTTGTTTTAGTTTTACAATGTATACAAGGAGAACATTTTCACAATTGAAATACTCCTGAAAGCGTAGTAAATAATACTTTGCTTGTCTCTCTGTCTTTTTGTCTGTTTGTCTGTCCGTTTGAATTCAAAAATTGTCAAAAAGGCTGAACCGATCCGGCCCAAAATTTTTGTGGGACATAAACCCCAGGGAAAGTTCATGGATGCTCCAAATTATAAAAATTGTGTCCAAAAGTTTTTTATTTTTGTTAAATTTTAAAAATCCATGAAAATTTATCATTTAATATGTAAATTTATTTGTTGTTGCTTTAAATTGTACATAGAGAAGATGCACATAGATAGGGTCACAACAAAAGTCTAAAGCCTGGTGTATTGATTTTACACCGTAGATAAGTAAATTAATTATAAACCTGCTAGAACCTGGTCCCCGAACTCTTCAACTATTTTCTTCAAAGCTGTAGAACCCGGCAGGTAAGCAGAGTGTCCTAGTTTATCACAATCCACCAGACCAGCTCCCATATCCTTGCAATTAGGGGTGATTATTTTCAAGGATTACACCCCCCCCCCCCCACTAAGGGGGAAAGGCGGATGGAAGGAGTATTTTTTATAAATAGTTGTGCCAGAATTTTTTTTTCTGATTTGAGCAAATAAAACTTTATTTAGCATTTGCGTTCAGAGGTCTAGACATAAATAATTAAAGTCCAGTTTTGGTGAGAAGGTATCAGGCGTGTTGAAGAACCTAGTCTTGGTCAGATTGGGCTTATTTTTATAATCCCATGACTTAAATTTTCTTGTGGAGCCAAAACTGGGCTTTGATTAATTTTTTCCGAACCTCTGAACGTACTTGCTTCTGATTTGTAAACAAGCTAATGTGACACTTCAATTGATCAGAGTCGAAAGACTGACCCAGTTCAATGATATTGGATAAGACATCACTCGAGTACTATAAATAACCAATAATAATCTCAACTGCTGGACAGGACAATTTATTTTTTGTCTCTTAACAATAAAAAATCTTTTTTACTATTTAGAGATGTTTCCAACCTTCAGTCTCCGCCCAACACTAGATTTCCCACTAGCTGATCCCCCCGTAAGTCCAATAATGTACGGACCTAAACAAATCAACATTTTATTAAAAACACAATAAATATCATGAATAAAGTGTCCATCTAATATTTAGCTACTATTCAATTGTGAATTCCCATCAATGATCCCAATAATATTTGTTTTCAACTTGTTAATGTATGCGGCACTTCTACTTGGGTCACAATATTATCAAGAGTTAACAAGAATTTTGGGATTTCCAAAATGTGGTTGGCTAACAACTTCCAAAATCAAAGAAGATATTTAGGAATTTGCACAGATTTCTTTTTTGAAACTATATCTAAGTTGTAGAAATATCTGTCATATTATCTTAATTTTATCTAATTTGGGACAACCTGTACGCAATGTACCTTTTGACCTGTCCCAGGGTTGAAGGGAACTTCTTAATCGCCGTCCTGTTTACAATATTTATCATTTTTTTTTTTAACAAGATTTCAGTACAATATTTTGAGAAAAATGTATGAATACCAAGACCCCATTTAATTCAATTTTTTACCAGATCCTTCCCAAGATAGATATTTTGCCTGTTTTCTTTCTCTTAAGCGCTATTGAGAAGCTATTTGCATCCAAAAAAAAAGAAGCTGGAGGTATTTAAGATGTAGATATTTGAGTTTAACTATAGATAAATTTACTACTGAACATTTTTGAAACACGAATAGTTATGCAATATTTATTCTAATGCAATGTCAAGAAAATAAGAATGAAATTCTTCAGTTTTCTCCAAACTAAAAATCGAAAAATACTCCCCTTGCAAGCTAGCTTGAGGATTAGTACAAGCAGCTTCTCCTAAACCTGACCATATTTTGTATTTAATTTAAATTGGTATCCGTGTTACTTTTTGCTAAACGATGGTTCATTAGAATAACTTATCTAGGAAAAGAAGGGAAAAAGGGTAATCTTCTCAAAGACAAAAGAAAAATTTAAACCAATTATTTAATAATAAAAATTTCCAAATAAAGTATTTCAGAAAGAACTAAATTTTTCTTTAAATTTCTCCTCTTTTTTTCTTTCATTTTTCAGTTCCTTCTTTTCATTTTTCATTTTATTTTTTTTGTCTCAGAAAGTGTGCCCAAACACAAACGTCTGAAGATAGAATGAGCATATCTAGAAATGTTTTTTTATTTTATTTTTATTTTGAGCTGATAAATTATAGTTCCTAAAACCCTGGTTCTAGCTGAACTAGAACTTATTTTCTCCTCCTCATGAACTTCTTCTCTACAATATCACAAATCTTGAAAATATTCCAATTTTTTTATCTAAATCTTTTTTCAATAATTTTATATTTATATTTTATAAATAGGTAGATGATAGTAAATGCAAATATATTGGGTGCTCGCACGTCTGCTAACACTCATATTTTTGTGAGAAACCATTGACATTTCTATATTTCTTGTTTTCCAACTTCTTCTTGGACATGCATCTTCAATCATTTTAGGCTAATTTTATAATAAAAAAAAATAAAAATAAATAATAATAATAATATCAAAATTTATGATCCTGTTGTCATCTTGTACTAGATCAATAATATGAATATCTAGAGGTTTCAATTCCTTCTCTTTTCTTTTCTCATTGATAGCTAAACAACCCTTCTCCGTCTCAGTACTACCAACTATACACTCTACAACAATAGGAAGTCAGCATCAGAGTGTAAAAATAAAAATAAAATAATATCAGTATTCGATGTATGGTTTGTTTACTACAGATTATTAGTCTTATTTCCAATATTCTATAAGAAATCCAGCTAAATTTCATGAGCTGCATTTGTTTTACAAATTCTGACTAAATAACAAGTTTTAATTTCGTTAAGATTTTATTGTTAAAAATAAAGTGATTAATATTTGAACAAAAACTTGAGATTTCACAATTTTACTGTTTAAGTAAATAATTGTTGTTTAATTATTTTCTAAAACAATACCTATATCAGGATCAACTATGGCTGGTCCAAAAGGATCGGTTATCTCAACAACGTTGTGGGAAATATTCCTAGGCAATAAACAAAGGTGAATTAATACATTGCGAAATGTTTTGTAAATGATAAACCCATGGAACATTTTGCCAAACTGTGTTAAAAAGTCTAAAACCTTAAACATTTTCAAGAACAGTTAATATGATCATGTGAAAAATGTTGAGCATATTTAGTGAGAAAAAAATATCCAGTTTAAGAATCGCTTTTTATTCCCAAAAATGGTATCTAAGCGAAACCAAAACAATAAAATATAAATGATTTGAAGCAGAATGTAAAGTAAACTATGTACGAAATTATTTATTAACAAAAATTCAAACTCATCTTTACAGAACTGAAATGATTTACGTACTTAATTAAGTAATCTGGAGTTTCACTTTTATGTCTTTCCACTTAAATCATATATTTCATTTTATAAAATCGCCTAATCAACACTTTACAATCAGCTGTTTATCTGTTAACAATCAGCTATTTATCTTTTAACAATCAGCTGTTTTTCTGTTTACAATCAGCTGTTTATCTGTTTACAATCAGCTGTTTATCTGTTTACAATCAGCTGTTTATCTGTTTACAATCAGCTGTTTATCTGTTAACAATCAGCTGTTTGTCTGTTTACAATCAGCTGTTTATCTGTTTACATTCAGCTGTTTATCTGTTAACAATCAGCTGTTTATCTGCTTACAATCAGCTGTTTATCTGTTTACAATCAGCTGTTTATCTGTTAACAAATGAGCGTTAACATGTTTACAATCAACTATTTACCTGTTAACTCTGTTAACAATCAGCTGTTTAATTATTTACAATCAGCTGTTTAACTATTTACAATCAGCTGTTGACTTGCTTAAAATCAGCTGTTTACCTGTTTACAGTTTGTATGAACTCTTTGACAACTGAAATTCTTTTCTCCAATGGTTCTATTAGTTCACACAGGGTCTTCCGCCCTAACATAAATAAAAACATTTTTGAAAAAAACACTATTGAAAATATATAAAAAATGTTTCATTAATGTGACAAAGATAAAGGTAGATGATAAATTGTAGGAAGTTAATAGAAAAATAAACTTTAAACGTGAATAAATGTGAATAAAAAACGAATTTTACACATTTAGTTGAAAAAATGGAAGAAAAATTAACGAAGGGATAAATCAATAGATTGATAGAAAAATTAATGAATATTGGAAATAAGTTGGAAAAAAATAATAAAAAATGATTAAGAAAATCAAATAAAATCAAAAAAAACCCAAGTAATGAAAGTGAAGAAAATAAATGTCTGTTTTGATAAAAAAATTGTGAATGAATAAATAAATAAATGAATGACTGACTGACTAAATAAATGAATGAGTGACTAAATAAATGAATCAGTGACTAAATAAATGAATCAGTGACTAAATAAATTAATGAGTGACTAAATTAAAGGATGAATGAGTGACTACATAAATGAATGGATTAATGAATAAATTAATAAATAAATGAATGAGCACCTAGTAAAGAAGGACTGGTGACTCCTACAGTCAAACAGCCTGTACAGCGTAGAAGAGCAGTAGTCAGTAGAATCTTGTGACCTGTACAGTGGGACCCATGAAACTGAGGAATAGGAAGACGACAGTTTAACAATCTTATGTACATTTGTTGTTACAAAGCAAATCGTTGGAAAATAAACATTTATTATATGTAAATAATTATTCTATTTACAAAACAAACAGTTAAGATTTGTATTATATTCTATATAATAAAAGCTCTTCGCTTATAGATATTTGTTTGTATATATGTCAGTTATAACTGGCCGAACGGCTGGACCGGATGGGCAGACATTTTTTTGAGGGAACCTAAAGTACCCCCAGGAGTAACATAGGCTTAAAAATATCGATTTTTTCCAAAAATTAAATTTTTTACTTCAAAAATTATTTTTAATACAAAATCAATATCTTTTATTCAAAAATCAAAATTTGTCTCTTTAAAATTCACTTTCAAAAAAATCCCCGGAAAACGCCGGGAACTTTAACTAGTTATAAATAAAATGTTTACCAGCATGAAGTCTGTCAAAGGTGCCCCCGAGGCAAACATTTGTGTACAACCTGTTAAAATCATTTATTTTTAGAAAAAGATTTAAGATTTAATTAGACGATAGTACATCGTAAAACCAACCACAACGACATGATAAAACTTTAGAACTTTTCATGCATGTAACTAAGACCTTAATTGACTTTATTTAAAAGTTGGTCAACCTACTGGAAAATAACTAAATATTTCAAAAAATCCAAAAACTGATTATGTCTGATGTATTTCTCAAGAGACTTGAGGGTGTAAATAATTATCATGTTGTCACCTGTCTGTGCTTGTTGGTTCTTTATCTGTCTTAATGTCGTCTTCGGTCAGAGTTTCAATATCAATAGCTTTAGCATTTCCCTAAAAAGAGGGTCATCTATTTGAACTAAAATATAACAAATTATAAATGATTTTGGAAGCATTAGAGAAAGCATTATTATGAACTTCTCCCAAAAACATACTCTCAATTATATATACACCTCATTGGGATTTTTTTATCTGAGTTGAGAAATTTGTTATACTAGGCATTGGCCAACAGATATTTATCGGGTTAGTCAAAAAAAAAGACTGAATAACAGGTCTTGCATTTTATAGAAGCATTTTTTTGGCAATCTCATTTTTAACAAATATGAATGAAATTTAAAAATATTTTTATATGCATTCTGATGAGCCCTTTAAAAACTCCGCGAACCTATTTTTTACACAAAATTAGACGAGTAGAAAAACAAATCAGATGAGTCGTTTTGGAGAAAATGCGCGGAATTAAATTAAGAAATCAACATATTTTAATAATACACGTGTTTGTATGCGTATTTTCCTTATAATAAAACAAAGATATTTTACCTATCTCAAAAATTCAAAATATTAAAAAAATTTGAAAGAATAAAAATCACCAAAATTCCGGATTTTCTTAATTCAATTTCAACATTAATTTGGGGATCACTGTATCTACCTGGTCCTGGTCTAAGAATCTGATATATATATCCTGTTTAGTTCCTAGTTGAGAATATATAGAGGAGCAGACATTCCCCCAACCAGCAACTGATCTAAACATGCAATTTAGTAAATAGAAGACATGTACCACACGGATTTAACAGTTTGGTTCTTATCCCAACAAGCTTTGACTTTCGATCACAATTTGACTTATTAAAAATAAATTTTTCGCCTTTTCTCTTTATAATTGTCGGCAAATACCTTTCAGATGAAAAAGTAGAAAAAAGCCAAATCCGTAAAGATTGTTGAATCACAGGTCAAAACCCGATTGAATTAAATAGACAAAACTAAATGCATTACGCCCTGGTTAGTCCAGGGTGGTAAAAGAAAACCAACTAGAACATGCTAAGGGGGCCGAGCACAGCAGTAAGAAAATTTTAGAAATTTGTCTTTTAATGAGTTTGTTAACTTGTCCAAAGAATGCAGGATATAAAACATTAAAAGTGAATATTTACTTTGTAAAATAATAACATAATCGTAATCGTTAAACTACAACATAATTATTAAACAATAAGTTTTCTTGATAAAAATGTATTTTCTTGTAGGTAACTTTAATGTTAGAGCCTGGTAAAATAAAATGAACTCACAAATTATCATTTTACCCATATTATGATTCCATAATTCCTATTATAGTAAAGAGTGATGACAACTGAAGAAAATAGACAGTTGCATATGTTATTTTTGAAAGAGCCCGCCTTATGGCTCATAGAAATATATTTTAATCAATCAATCAATCAAGAAACTAGTAAGCCCATGTACTTACTTATTGTTAAGTTGTGAATGCAGAGAAGGGTTGAAGGTGAGATAAACCTTGGTTCCGTGTGGAGCCGATCCTCTGAACAAAATTATTCAATTTAAAAAAAATATTTCAGATAAAATTAATAAGTTGAATATTTCAGATAAAAATAAGTTTAATTAATAATTTTTGTTTATATTTTAACAAAAAGCAAAATTAATAACTAAAGCAATTAAAATACATATTTTTGAGTTCAAATGCAAAAACTTATGTTTATACACTTTAAAGATTAAAAGTTTGAATTAACTTTTTTGTTAGAAAATTAAAAGAAAATTTTTGATTTGTTTTAGGTATTTCTTAAGTTTCAGAACAGTTACAGGTTTTAAAAAAATCTAATCAATAATAAAATTGAATTCAACGTTCCTGATATGTGTACAGAGAGGCTTTATTCTTCTTATAACCTGACTCCAACCCCTGCAATATATTTTAATAAAGCAGTGCGGTGATCGGTGGTGTAAGCTATGATCCTCATTTTCTAGCAGAGCTTAGAATCCATTGGATCCGCTAAAGTATTCAGATCCATAAATCCCAATCCCAGTATTGCTTAGGAATCTCTGAATCCATGCATAATGCATATCCAAGAACCCGGATACCAGTGACAAAATGACAACAAAATACGTTTTGCTCTCAAACACGCATTTAAAATGGTGAACTGATATTATACTTTTCATTATGTTTGGATGCAAGAATTTGAGAAAAAATTTTAAAAAAGAAATTGGCTAATTTGTATTTGTCGGGTACTAAATAACAATTTTAAAAACGGATTCATGATTGTATACACCAGAATGAGATAAGAAAACTTATCCGGTTACTAATTAGAAAACCAAAAACATTTTTGTTCTACTCAGCAGCTCTTCAGTTTTAAGATTTACGATTTTAATCCTATTCTTACAAACAATTTACTATAGTTTGGCGTAATAATGTTAATTCATAAAGTATAATCAGAAATTTTTGATTTAAGTGATATCTGTCACTGTTTACCTACCCTTTAGCTAATATAGTCAGATGAGTCGTTGACATTTTCTTAAGATTTCATCTGAAAATATAAAGATTATTTAAAGGCAATTTTTGTTTTACCTATTCGTTCTGTGGTATAGCCAATACATAAAATTGTGTTGATACTGTACAGTGAACATATTATTTTCATTCTTTGCATGATCTTTTTCATTAAAAAGCATGCAATTGGTTAATTCGGTTAAAAAAACAATGGTAACATGTTAAATTTTGATTGAGTTAAGCAGACAAACTTTAAAAATGCGTGGCATAAATGCCTTTCAAACATTATAAACTCAAAACATTGTCTTTTCAGGGACACAAGTCTTGAAATAACATACACAGCACTAAGGATTTAACAATTTTTTTTACAAAAATAAATTATCATAAAGGCAATTTTTGTTTTAATTATTCGTTCTGTGGTATAGCCAATACAAAAAATTGTGTTGATACTGTACAGTGAACATATTATTTCATTTTTTGCATGAACTTTTTCATTAAAAAGAATGCAATTAGTTAATTCGGTTAAAAAACAATGGTAACATGTTAAATTTTGATTGAGTTAAGCAGACAAACTTTAAAAATGCGTGGCATAAATGCCTTTCAAACATTATAAACTCAAAACGTTGTCTTTTTAGGGACACAAGTCTTGATATAACATACACAGCACTAAAGATTTAACAATTTTTAACAAAAAAAAAACTTCTTTTGGAGTTTTTACAACCAAACTCTATTTTTTTCAGGATTAAGATTCAAGATGAAGGATACTTTTTGACGTAAGATTTAACAAACTTGATGATTCGTGTTTTAATCTTCTCTGTCATCTGAAATAAGTAATAACAGAATTTATTATCTATTTGGTTTTTAAATTATTCTATGAAAGCTTTCAGATAAAAGTATATGTTATTTATTAAAATTCACAAAATAACAATGACAATTAATTATCAATCTTAAATTTGAATAAAAAACATCTAAAAAACCATTTGTTTTAAACTTACTTTGAACATACTCCAATCTAAATTCTTCTTTGAGAAGGCTGCCTCCTCACCCGGCAAAATCTTATCCTAAGATCAGCGATGTAAATTTTCTTTAAAATAACAACAAATTTATTCTTTTGTTTTCGCTATTCTTATGCAAGAAAACTTGGTTTTGGAAGGGTATTCCGAAATTTTAGTCAAATCAAATCAAGTTTAAATATAAAAGGGAACCCAATGATATTTTATTGGTTTAAACCAAAAAAGTTTGGAAGCTCTGTTTTGGGAGCAACATTTTTCCCTGATTTGCCACCTGGTTCCGTAGGACGTAGATCCATATATTTTTGCAGATCCGGATCCAGGGAACTAAAATGTGACGTGTTCAATGGGTCCGGATTCGAACATTGATAATAATTATAGCAGAGCTATTAATACTTCATTTAAAACTAGCTGAAGGGCCCGGCATTGCCCGTGGGAAAAAAATTTTGAAAAAAAAAATTGAAAAAATTATCGAATTTTTCAAGCCTATAACACTCCCGGCCACCCATGAGTGTCCACAAAAAATTTCAGCCCAATCGGTCCAGCCGTTTGGCCGGCTATAGGCAACATATATATATATATATATGCAAATGTCTTGTTTTATTATATGGATATATATGTTACATTTAAACTGTTACAAAAATTGCCTTTAGTCGAAAATAAATCTTGACGGGACTGTAGTCATGTATTTAAAGGGGGGGGGGCACAAAACGTATTACTCTCCGGAAAATTTAAACAGTGGTTAAACATAACTTAGAATTGTCGTAGGAGGCTGATTTTTTGCATGCAAACTCAGAATTATGTATATTACGTGCATTTTTTGGTTTTGAAGGAATCTGAGCAAAAGTGCGTGCGCGCGCGCGTTTTTTGTGAAAAAATGCGACTTTTTTGACAGTAAATCAATGTTAACTTCATTAATTGCACTTGAAAATTTTTCCTGACACTCTTGAAACAAATATGCGCTAAAAAAATTCAACCC
>NW_019396025.1:111335-192139 GCF_000591075.1 Eurytemora carolleeae
CAAAGATATTTTCTTTTATTGCGCGCGCGCGCGGACATTTAAGCCTTTGGGGTTGAATTTTTTTAGCGCATATTTGTTTCAAGAGTGTCAGGAAAAATTTTCAAGTGCAATTAATGAAGTTAACATTGATTTACTGTCAAAAAAGTCGTATTTTTTCTCAAAAAGCGCGCGCGCGCGCGCACTTTTGCTCAGATTCCTTCAAAACCAAAAAATGCACATAATATACATAATTCTGAGTTTGCATGCAAAAAATCAGCCTCCTACGACAATTCTAAGTTATGTTTAACCACTGTTTAAATTTTCCGGAGAGTAATACGTTTTGTGCCCCCCCCCCTTATACATCCCGAAAAATGTAAACCTCTATTTAAGAATTTACATGCTCAAATTGCAACTCTAACGTTTGAACCTTTGTCTATCAGAAAATTACCAATTTTTATTTTGCAGTTTCTCTTTAACGATAATAAACGGTCAATCATCATGCCGTTGAAACGAAAGCCCTCTCCTTTCAAAAATAACCGCCCTAAGAAAATTAATATATTAAAAGAACTTATTGAAAGGTGAGAATTCGAGAAAGGAAATAGATACAATGTTTCTCTTTCAGGTGTAGAAAAAAAAACTATTACATTCTTATCATAGTTTCTGAGATAAATACTTTAAGGATACCGTGTTTACTCTGAACACGTTGACAATCTTTTTAAATACTCACCACAATTTTGTTGATGATCTCCTGCTTGTTATTGTCTACCCTGTTGGATACCAAGTTAACCACCTCAACCTCGACCAAGCTCATCACCTCAACCTTAAACTCCGCTGTGAACCGAGACCTTTCTTCCTGGCGGAGTTTCGAGGCAGATACATTACTTGAACCAGCTGTGTTGGAGGCAGAAACAGAACCATTGATGTTTCCACCTAGAGTCGCACCACCGGTGTTCTTTATTTTGTTTTGAATTTCAACGACGCTCTCGGATCTAAATATAAATATTTTTAGGATGAACCAACTTTAGTTAAGCTTAATTGTTAATTATCGCTTTTAAAAAATTGTTTTAGCAATAAATTAGATTTAAAGTCTTTAAATATTCTTAATCTTAACTCCTTCGCCCATAAATACATTGAAAGATTGTCTGAAAATAAGTTTGTACTGTAAATACAATTCTGGAAAATCTGCGAGTGGATTTACAAAAATCCGCCAAATAGTTGCACTTCTACATTTTTCGACCCAGAATGAGCCTATATGAAATACTGAAGGAGGAGCCAGAAATAGTTGCTATTATTGGTGTGACTCTACTTTTTTTCTTTACAGGTACAGGTTGTTTTAATAAAATTCATTTAAAAGTTTCGTCAATCTAAAAGTGCTCAGCTGTTTGGGCCCAGCAGTTATATATTCAAAAATCATCCCCCCCCCCCCCCTATGATTTTCGATGCTCTGAGGGAAGAAAAATAAAAAATTACATATTAAAAAAGCAAGTTTTTAACCCTTATTTGATACTTCTTATACATACTTTACATCTGGAGGAAAATTATGATTTTTAAGAAGAGATTTTTTTCTTAAAAATACATTTTAGCATATTCTGTAACTTGCTACCATCTTGGATTTTACTACGGATTCTATGATGGGTCTCCACAAGAAGAAACTAAATCCTCTTAAAATTTCAGGTTAAAACAAACACTTTACACAACTTTTTTCACTGTTTTTAACAATGATTTTGGCTTGTTTAGAAAGACCGAGGTTTGCTGGAAAAGAAAAATGTTTACGAAATATTTGAAAAATTATTCATTTTCACAGTAATAAAAGTACATAAATAACACTTTGATTTTAAATTTTAAAGTATTTTACTTGTCAATAAACCCTAATTATTCTCAACCTTTACTGCTTGTCCAAATTAAAAATATTCATTAAATGAACTAATTAGAACAATCTCAGTCAGCTCAGCGTTCGAAAATCTTAAAATTTAAAATTTTGAATGTTCTTAAAGCAGTAATGCACGAAAACTTTATATTAAACTCTAACTTTGTCATCAACACTTTCTTCCCTAATCCCACCTGTCCTCAAACCTATTTGTCCCTAATTCTATCGGTCGAGTCCTCAGACCTAATTATCCTTAGTCTTATCTGCCCTCCAACCATTTTGTACCTAATACTTTCTGTCCTTAATTCTAATTGACTCTATTCCTGTCTGTCCTCAAACTTATTTACATAATCCCATCTGTCCTTAAACCTAGATGACACAAAACCTATCTGTAAATAAACATAATTTTCCCTGATCATATTTGTCCTTAGTCCTATTAGTCCTCGACACTTATTTTACTTCATCCTATCTATTTTCAAACATATTTGTACCTGATCCCAACTGTCCTAAAACCTAATTGTCTTTATTTCTATCTATCCTCAACCTAGTTCTAACTGTTCTCAAACATAAATGACCCAAATCTTATCTTTTCTCTGACCTAATTGTCCCCACCTGTCCTCAAACATAATTGTCCCTATCTATCCTCAAACCTAATTGTCCCTGACTGTCCTAAAACCTAAATGTTCCTATCTGTCCTCACACTTAATGTCCTTATCTGTCCTCAAACCTAATTGTCCCTATCTCTCCTCAAACCTAATTGTCCTTATCTGTCCTCAAACCTAATTGTCTCAATCTGTCCTCAAACCTAATTGTCCCCATCTGTCCTCAACCCTTATATACCTAATTCTTTCTGTCCTTAAACCTCATTTTACTTTAAAAGCCTTTCTGTCCTCAAACATAATTATACCTAAACCCACCTCTTCTCAGTATTTTCTGTCCTTAATCCTTTCTGTCCCCAACATTTATCCTCCTCAAATATGTGTCTTGAATCCTACCTTTCCTCGAAATTTTTCCATATTTCCGCCAATCTGTTGTTAAACTCCTCTCTGCGCTTCAGCATGGCAGGTTGCTCTGGTTTGAACTTCTGTATCTGTCCTGTTAATGTTGCCAACCTTTCCTAAATAAATACAATTTTCTCATCTTCTATGTTAATATTAGAACCAGGCACAATAGAGTACAGGAACATAGTTTATAGAAGGCTACAATATGCCATATATTAATGCCGCTGGGTGTATTGTGTACAACAATCTTAACTATACAATGGAGAATCTAAGATATATGTCTGAAAAAAAAAATGAAGTTTTTTTTATTTGTATCAAAGCTTATTGTATAGTAGCTTTAAGCGTTGCAAAGGGGGTCATAGTTAGTCCCACTGATTAAGCATTGTCGTAAATATGATTTTAACTATTTTTCCCGATGAAAGTCGATCCACTCAACTAAGAATTTCAAAACTCAAAAAAATGTATTTTTTAAATACATTATTATATTATATAACATTCCCATGGGTCTCTGAGTTTCCCAATCAAAATTTGGGGCAAATTGGTCGAGGGGTTCCTGAGTTATGATCGGATATAAAAACAAACAAACAAACAGAGATTTCATCTTCTTTATGTATTAAAGGTGAAAGATTTATTCTAAGAAACATTTACAAACAGCATTTTCTTTAAATCAAAATTGACCATCGAAAATGGCCCATTGTGATAAAAAAAACGCCAGTAAGTGTTTTCTTCTTCTCAAAATATATCGATGTCGGCATAAAAAGATTCGTCTTTCCAAGCCATATTCAATGGAATAAACCGTTCTCCAAAATAATGAAAAATAGCCCAGTTGGAGCTGAAAAATTACAGAAAATAGCTGATTTTATGATTTCCCTAATTTTTTCAACTTTAATGCTTCTATATGTTTTTGAATATTCTTTCAAACCTTTTGTTGCGTTGTTGCTTTGATACCCATTTCGACATACTTTGAAAAATTAAAAAATTACTTGCATAACCGGTTTTTCGGCCACAAATAACCATTTTCGATGGTCAGTTTTGATTTAATAGAAAAATGCTTTTTGTAAGTGATGCTTTAATTTAAAAAAAGTAGTATTTACTACTTGATTTGTGTTTCATGAAAAACTGTTTCCCTAAATATGTATATATAAAGTTCAAATCTCTGTTTATCTGTTTGTTTGTCCGATCCGAACTTAGGAACCCCTGGACTGATTTGCCTCAAATTTTGATTGGGGAACTCGGAAGGCCCACGGGAATGTTCTTAGCTTGGATTTATGATTCCAATTTAAGCGGGTCCACTTTAATAGCGAAAATTTAGTTTCCCGGTAAAATCATTCAAGTGCGGGTAAACGGCGGGAGTAACTTTTAGTAACCTTGGCAGCGCTTGGTTCCCATGCTAGTACCTTATAGTTCTTGTATGCTTTGCTCTCTCTGTCACTAGCGTAAAGGTGCATCTCCTGTTCAGATTTCAATATCATTATTAAGCACAATGGACACAAATGAGACAAATGCTAGTAATGATCCTAATTCACATAACACCGGGAAGGTTTGTGGCTGGTCGAAGTTGTAAACTTTGAAAACGATAAAAAAATTCCAAACTAAAGTTGTTGGTAGCCTAGTTATAATAATATTTCCCTGCTCTAAATCGAGTAATCCTTTATTGATATCTTTACCAGCTCTCTCCTCTTCATCTGATTTAAGCTGCAGGTTCTCCTCGATATTGTTCAGCTTAGCAAGCTTAGTTGAAAAGAAATCTTTTTTATCCTCAAAAATCTGTAAATCCAGCTCAATACTCCCTCTCAACTGACTAGTAGAACATCATGTCAATACTGTAAAATTTATTCATAAAGAAAACAAATTCAACCTTCTATATACTTTGCACGTCTGTCTGTTCGTTCGTCTGCTTGTATTCCAATTTTCAAAAGTTAGCCTCTAATAAAATTCGATCTTTGAAAATTTTGAAAATCCACATTTTTTTATTTCTACAAATAGAACATGCTCACAATTGAAATAGAAGATGGGCTCGAAGCGCACTAAAACCCTAGTTTTACAGTTTCTTGATAAGTAGACTAAATAAAACTCAAAAAAAAACATTTAAACCCCAAAAGACATGAAATGAACTTCATATTAAACGGCCTTGAATCAAAGTATTTTTTTAATTTCCTGTTTTATTGATATAAATTTATTTTCTATAAACAATGTATAGGTAACCGTCATAGCTATTGACTTGGCTTATATTTTGAACTTGTTTTTATCATTAAATGTTTGTCTGACATAAAAACTCTTGATATATTATCCTAAAACCGGGGGTGTATTTTTAACAACAGGGTAATTCAATTATTTTGAATCTACAAAATTAACCCCATCCCCCTGATTTAAAAATTTATTAAAAAAATAAAATTATTTGACACCTAACCTGATCTCCTGTTTACAGAGGTTGAATGAATCCTCCGCTGGGTTTGCTAGATGGTTATCCACCATCTCCCTGCACATATTGAATAAGAGCTCAATGTCCCTCTGTCTATCTAACAAAATCTCCTGGTCTGTATTTGCTCTCCAGTTACTCCAACCTTCAGCAAACTGATCGACACAAACACTGAAAAAGTTTCTATTTTTAAGTCCATCATTATTGTTTGCATCCAATTAAATAGGGGTTGACGAGGGGAGGAAGGCCAGTCACAACAATTTCTCGTCCGATCCACATTCTCCACATTTTATCGTCCGAGCCACCTCAAAATTTTCGTCCTTCTGATAGAGATTCTTATGTATAACATCGTTTACGGCTCAATCTTCGTTAATTGACAAGTTCAAAATTTGTTTGGGAAAATTTAATATCTTATTTTTGCCCTACCGTACTAAGATTTTCAAAAAATATTTTTGAACTGCAAGGGTTGGACATTAAAAAAAGAAATTCTTGGACAGAACAGAATTTTGAGGTAGCTCGGATGAAAAACTGACGAGAATGTGGCTCGGACTAGATATTGTTCGGACGACGCTCCTCGCCACCGAAGTTTACCCGTAAGCAAATCGGACTGCTTTGTCCTAGTAAAAAGATTCGTCTACAGGTTCTAGCCATAGGAAGAAACGAAAGACGTGAGAGGGCGGGGGAGGGGGGGGAGGGGGAGTTACATTATTTAATTATTAAAACAATATAATCAAAGCTCCGAATTAATGGAAAAATCTGCTAGGATACACGATTTAGTTTGAAAAACTATAGGATAGTAAAAGAACCCGCAACAAGTAAAACATTTTGTAATATCTCTGTAAATATTAATAGCAGCCGACGCTATTCTTAAATGTAGACTCATACAATTGCCAAGGAGCAGAATATGAGTTAGATTGTCGATATCTCTTTCCGGAGAC
Organism: Eurytemora carolleeae; assembly: GCF_000591075.1. Classification (NCBI taxonomy): domain Eukaryota; kingdom Metazoa; phylum Arthropoda; class Copepoda; order Calanoida; family Temoridae; genus Eurytemora; species Eurytemora carolleeae. Next base: position 117,540 of record NW_019396025.1, read on the forward strand.
TCCGATTTTTTATCTCCGGCCTCGTTGGACATAAATAGCCCATTTTTTATATAACCTGACAGCCGTTTTTTGGTCCTGATAACCCTACTGTGAACGCGATGGTCCTGACAGCCGGTCCTGATAGCCGGAGAGGTCCTGGTAACCCTACGCTGAATGCGAAAATGTCCTGATAGCCCGTGGGCAAATAAGAGCACCCAAGCCAAATTTATACATAGATAATCCCGATGACCCCTAGAATACACAAAAAAAGATTTCCTCGAGTTTTTTAAGTCAAAAGGCATTTGGTTTGTTAATACTAAGTCTATTGGGCACGCCATGCAGTAATTCTGTGCAGAAAATTTAGTTGTAAATAACCCTTGGACAATCTATGTATCATAAAATCATTTTTTATTGAAGAAAAATTCTCTTTATACAATAAAATGTTATTTATTGGATTTTTGGATTTCTTATGATTTGTGTTTTTAATTTTAATATTTACACTGAAATGTTCCTGTTTGACATAAGAAGAAGGAATCATAACTCAAGGAGTATGTTATTTTGTTACCGCTTAGCACTGCTTTCTTCAGCATCATGATTCCGCCGTTTCCTTGGAATAATTGGTTCATAATTAGTATTTCCCACCAGACCAAGCTTTTCCTAAAAGTAAATAAAAAATGATATTTTATCTTAATAAAACATTTTTTTCATATAAATAAGTTTGAAAAAATGAGGTAATTTTTTTTGAATTATACCCTCTTTTTGATGATAAAAAATAATATATATTACTAGGCTATCTTCTATTTCAATTGAACATTTTCTCTTTGAATAATTGTAAAACAATAGTAAAAGAGTTTGCGGATTTAAAAAAAAAAATTTATTCGATTTTCTAAATTTCATGAAAATCAAATTTTGTTTGAGGCTGATTTTTACAATTCTAAGCATCCATAAACTTTCCCTGGGGTCATTTCAAGGACACACACAAAATTTGGTCCAGATCGGTTCAGTGTTTAGCCGTTTTGACGTTTATTGGATATAAACAAAAACAAACAAACAGAAAGACTAGCTAAGTGTATACTGTATACTGTATATATACTAGGCTTTTTTTTCAATTGTGAACATGTTCTCTTTGTATACATTGTAAAACAAAAACAAACCAAAAATTTCGCGGATTTTCAAAATTGTCAAAAATTGAACTTTGCTAGAAGCCATTTTTTTTAAATTAGATCATCCATAAACATTCTCTGGGGGTTACGCGAGGTTCCACAAAAAAATTTGGGTCTGAAATGTTGAGCCGTTTTGACGTTTATTTGATACAAACGGACAGACGGACAAACAGACGAACAAAGTATACACATAGATAGATAGATAGATAGTTAGATAAACCCCTGTTTGAACCATAAATAATAACCTTGTTTTCTGACCAAGTAGCTGGACGGTTTTTTAGCTTCAGATATTCATCGTAGTCTACTATCACTTTAATCGCCTGATAATCTCTAAATATAATTGATTTGATCAGTGCTGAAAACTTTAGAATTGTGGATATTGAGATTAATGCTTTATAAAACCTCCAGAGCTGAAAACTTTAGAATGGGATATCCTTAATCCCATTCTGTTAATTAATCTAGAGATTAATAACAATAGGAGAGCAAGCATTATTTAATCTGGAGATTAAGAAAAAGAGTATATCAAGCATTAATCCCGATATCAACCATTTAAAAGTTCCCAGCTCAGATTAATTTAATCTTAAGTTTGTAACCAGAAAAGTGTATAAAAGTCAACCAATCAGAGAGAGGTATCAGAAGCCGGAAAATTTAAAATTTTGCACGCCATTTAATTAAAGAACTAATTAAGAATTGTCTAATAAAATTAAACGAAAAAAGTAGAATTCATTGCAAACTTTAAATTTGTTCTTAAACTTGAAGAAATAAGAAGGACGTGGATCCGGATCCAGTTTTTCATGCGGATCCAGATCCGGATCCGCATTAAAATTAGATGGATCCTAAGCACTGGTTCTAACCATTATGTGAACTGTTATATGCTCACCTATCATCTCCAAACAAAATGTTTTTCTTTTCGGCATATTCAAGAGCCTAAAAATAAAAAATCTTTAATTAATTATTATTTACACTTCTTAAATGCCAATCATATCATATCATATATATATATATCATGAAGCTAGGGAGGTGTCCAAAAGTTAGTTGACCTATAAGGGGTATGCCATCATAATCCCTTCTAGGTGAAGTCTTTTCATTTAAGCCTAAAGTTTGTGCCTATGCACTTGAATTGTACTGGGTGTCCCAATTAACATGGAAATTAAGTGACGAATTTGATATCGTCTTTGAACATAATTTCTGTACTTTTTTGTAGATGGTTTGTCTGCTAAAGTTCAGAATTTGATTGTTTACATTTTGATTACAAACTATTGTGAATGAGAAATTTTGCAGGAGAACGCGGTTTTTTACTGTTTACATAAATATAATCTAGCAGACGGAACTTGATTTTGACCATGGAAAATAGATATTGCAACGCTTATTCTTAACAAAGACGATTTCGTTTTCGTCACACAATATCCATGTTTATTGGGACACATTCTCAAGATCGTACGAAAACATTATGAAAATAAATTTATTTGCTCGTTAAAAATGTTCAGAACCTAATCAAACAACTGAAGTTTTTGACATTTTTATCTAAAATTGGAGATATATCATATTTAAAGTAGTAGATAATTTTTACCAATGTTGGTCCTCTTTTACCTGGATCAGAATTTCGTTTTTGGTTAAAGAATCAATTCTTCGATCATTATATTTCAGCTTCAGGAAGTTTTTCTTTAAAAAAAAATAAACTATAAAACATCATTAATATCAACATAAAGGAGAAGAAATGATTATATATATATTGATTGTATTTAAACCTCTTCCCTCCCCCCGCTGTCACCCCTCCTGTGTGGAAAAATGCTTTATTTCTTAGTTTCCATCAAAATACAAGTATTTCATTCTTTATTTCTTAAAAAAGGACAAATAGTTGCAAGGAAATTTTTTTTTTAAATCAAATTCCCGAATATGTCAGAACCTACTGGGCTAAGCGGTACATTTTTCTTTTTTACATATCATGATCTGAGTTCGTTTACTTTATACCATCTGACTTCCCCTTTTTCTAAAAGAAAACTTTTTTTTGGTTGTTTATTTTGTTGTGGTTTTTCAACATTTTTTTAATGATTTTAATGGACGAGGGTCAACCCGTATTTTTAATCAAATGCGGAACTAACATCTTCATTATTAAAGGGACCGTTCACTTATTTGGGTAATTTCAGGGTAAACTAAACAGCCTATTCGCAGTTGATTAGTCTTACTTTTCAAAGACAACTGTGGCCGGAGAAAAAGCCGATTTTTCGTTCAGAATTCGAGCGCAAAGGGACGGTCCCTCTCTATAGACACTAATTGATGTTTTTTTCAGTATGTTGTGAATCAAAATAAATCTCGAATATAAAATTAAACTGAAGTATCTAATCGTTAATTGTAAATGTCATTATTTCTTATTTTTTTTTGTTTTTTAACTTTCTATTTCTAAAATAACACTATTTTATTGCATTCAAAATTGTGTATTGCCTGTGAAAAAAGCTGAATTGAACGCGGCATGACAAATGAAAAGTTGTGCACATACGGGAAAAAATCTACAAAATCAACGAACCAAAATACGAGTAATGATTAAATGATTGTCGTAGAGACGTCGTCTTTGTAAACACATTTTACATGTTTTAATACGAAAAACGTAAATTTCTTGCTCACTCAAATATCAAAAGTTTTCAGATTTTAGTACATAATAACGAACACATAATGACATTACAATATAATAAATTTAAATGTTATTGGGCTGCTGTTACTGAAAAAAAACATCAAATAGTGTCTATAGAGAGGGACCGTCCCTTTCCGCTCAAATTCTGAACGATAAATCGGCTTTTTCTCCGGCCACAGTTGTCTTTGAAAAGTAAGACTATTACCAATCAAGAGCGAATAGGCTGTTTAGTTTACCCTGAAATTACCCAAATAAGTGAACGGTCCCTTTAACTCTATGAGGTTTGGTCACCATCAACACCAAATTTTAAAAGGTTGCAAGTTGTTTAAAATTTTCTTTAATGATAAAAAAATAATAATTACCTGATGTTTATGCTTTCTGAATACAGTTCACACGACATTATACAGTTGTTAAAAAGTGTTTATAAAAATATCTCCAAATATTAAAAAGATTTATTAACTCACGTATTCTTTAAACTATCAACCCCAATTACAAAAAATCATTCTAAATGGTATTTCAAGCGACCGTCCATTTATACAGGGACATGCCAGATTCATAATGGTAAACTTTGAACCTTTAATCAACCAACCCTGTATTCTGTATTCTGCAGTTAACCCTGTATTCTGTATTCTGCAGTTAACCCTGTATTCTGTATTCTGCAGTTAACCCTGTATTCTGTATTCTGCAGTTAACCCTGTATTCTGTATTCTGCAGTTAACCCTGTATTCTGCAGTTAACCCTGTATTCTGCAGTTAACCCTGTATTCTGCAGTTAATCCTGTATTCTGCAGTTAACCCTGTATTCTGTATTCTGCAGTTAACCCTGTATTCTGTATTCTGCAGTTAACCCTGTATTCTGTATTCTGCAGTTAACCCTGTATTCTGTATTCTGCAGTTAACCCTGTATTCTGTATTCTGCAATTAACCCTGTATTCTGTATTCTGCAGTTAACCCTGTATTCTGTATTCAGCAGTTAACCATGAATTCTCATTTAAAAATTGGTTTTTTAACAACGATTCAACATTAAAAGTGCCTTGTGGAATTATGCAGTAAGTTGTAAATCGGACATGCAACAGTAAAGCAAAGGGGTCCCGTAAAATCTGAATATATTGTAGTGTGAACTCCTACTTGACATGGTTGAACATATCATCACTATTCCCCCAGGCAGATTTACATCCTTCCTGGGAGCAGGTATACCAGGGGTGTGCAGTTCTACAATCAATCAATCAATTCCTGGGAGCAGGTATACTAGGGGTGTGCAGTTCTACAATCAATCAATCAATCAATTCCTGGGAGAAGGTATACCAGGGGTGTGCAGTTCTACAACCCATCAATCAATCAATTCCTGGGAGCAGGTACACCAGGGGTAGGCAGTTCTACAATCAATCAATTCCTGGGAGCAGGTATACCAGGAGTGTGCAGTTCTACAATCAATCAATCAATCAATTCCTGGGAGCAGGTATACCAGGGGTTTGCAGTTCTACAATCAATCAATCAATTCCTGGGAGCAGGTATACCAGGAGTGAGGAGTTCTACAATCAATCAATCAATCAATTCCTCAGAGCAGATATACCAGGGAAATGATTGTAGTTCTACAATCATTCAATCGATTCCTGGGATCGAGCAGGTATACCAGGGGTGTGCACTTCTACAATCAATCAATTCCTGGGAGCAGGAATACCAGGGGTGTACAGTTCTACAATCAATCAATTCCTGGGAGCAAGAATACCAGGGGTGTGCAGTTCTACAATCAGTCCATAAAATCAACCATCAATCGATCAGTTTAATTATCAATGTTTACCAGCTTATTTGATTTTTTAGTTGGTTTAATCCTGTTCCTTTATCAAATTATTCAACAACTCATTAGTTGCTTAATTTATTAGTTCATTGTTCCTATTAGCTAATTCATCAGAAACGTTATAATCGTAAAAATCCATTGAAAATCAATAAAATTACTACAAGCAAACTCCTTTTGGGCGATATTCAGCGTTTCAAGGCGTCGCATCTTTTAAAATTAATTTCAACATGTTTTGAAAAAAAAAATAAAAAAATAGACCTTTTCCTCTGATCTACCAAAGATGTAATGCAAAGAAAGTTATTTCAAAAGTGTACGCATCTTTTGTACTGCAGTGTACTGTCTCTGGGCGGTAATGTAAACACAACACGGATGTTACAGCCTGACATGGGATCCATCTTTCACATTAAAAAATCAATGAAATATTCTGGTCATAGAAAACTATTATGCAAATGTGAATTATCAAAATTATCAAATTTAATGCTTTTCACCTTCTCGGATACTAAACGAACACTGATGCATCTATTCTTGTTTACAAATTCCGCCCAAAGAGAACTGGTTTCAATATGTACGCAGAGTATACACGAACGCAATTAACTTTCCTTGCATTACAACCTTGTGATCTACATTTTATTAATTCGTTATTTACTGATATTTTAGATTTTTTCAATTTTTTCTTTAATAAATGTTGCTTCTATAAAGGCTTCGACATTTTTGATGAAATAGTTTCACCCTTATTAAAACTCATTTATTTTCCCCATTTCAGCGTATAAACCCCCCAAACTTTTTTTAAGCAAACATACCTATTTACTGGGGGGAGAAAAATATCCAAAAGGGGGAAACAATTTTTGAAGAAATACCCCACGGTGTACCTGTCTCTCGGATTTCTTATCTCAGTTATATTGCTCAGTCCAAGAACTGGATCGTCAATCTCTCGGAGACGAGTCTGAAAAATGTTGCTAAACTTTTTCCGTGTCCCAAAAAACGCTCTTTTAAACCTTGTTGCTCTCACCATGATTTAATTTAAAATATCTGCGGAACATTTCATTATTTGATATTGACTAGAGTAACCAGAGGTATGTAATGTTCTAATGAACCATGAAGATTCATCAGCATTATTATATCCATTTGCATTTGTACAGTACATACATTTTAACCTTGATATCTAATGTGGGAACTTATCTCTCAATTTAAGTTATTTTTGCGTGGTATATCTAAGAGTTGGAGATAAAAATGAATGAAAACAATACAACAATAATGGTTCTAAAGTCAGGCTATTATTGGTATTAACAGTATTTCTCACATATTTGTATAGATTGATTACCTCTAGGGATATACAGACATCAACCCGTTCTTTGGGAGGTTTCTGCTTCTTCCTCCTGCAATATTAAACTATAAGTGCAGGCAGTGCTTGCATCCGGATTCGTGGCTTCCTGGATCCGGAAAAAAATTGAGATATCACGGAATTGGATTCCAGGAGCAAAATTATTATATTATATTATAAAGATTTATTCACACACAAAGATATAAATACATATATAAATGGTGTAGTTTAAATATGTTTAAATAATTTTTTTTTGAAAATACAGGTTTCCAAAAGAAAAGAGAAAAAATAGGCAAAATTATGCACAAATAGAAAACATTGATTTTTACTCACTACATAACATATTTATCATTTCAGTTATTATGTAATCATCGAATCCTTCAACATATAAATTATTCATTCTTGTATTCAAAAGTTCTTGTAAAACCTGAACTTTCCATTCAAATATTTCATTTGTTTCTTAACTAACATTTTACTAAGATCCGAAGGATTTACAGGACAATCATTTGCAATAGAAAATAAATTTCTGCCAAGAACTGTGTTGAGGTCATTTTTACATAAATTAGAAAGACATCTAATGCAAAGCTTAAAACTTGCTTCAATAGTCTCATAGAAAGACACACATCTGCTAGCTAACATAGTTTTTACATGTAAACATTGTGAAATACTTTCAATCAAGTACCTATGCGTATCTCTAGGTACATTAAAAAGAATTCTAATAGCAGTATTCCATGCTGTAAACAATTTTGAAACACATTGGGAATGGGAGCTCAAGTCCGAAATACTAGATCCATAAAAACTACAACAATAAATATTATACAGTTTCAAAATAACATCAGGACTGTTAAAATAAAATTCTTGGTTAAGGGAATGAATTTTTTAAATGAAATATCAACCAAAACCTGCTAAAAAAATTGCTCTCAACACAGGTGAAACATATGAAACCTCTTACTGACCTCTGATTGTTCCGTCAAGTTTTAGCAGAAAATGAAGCAAAAAAAGCGGAAAATTTCTATTTGTTAAAAACCAGTGTTCAAGAATCCGTAGCCATTTAAATTGATCCTCAGAACTAATGTCTAGGACTTCACTAATTGTCAGATTTACTGGACTAAGCTACTATAAAGTAATTTAGCAGGATACTATTAGTGACCGATTTTATGTATTTTTTTAATTGCGCACATGAGCTTTTTAAATGAAGTGATCTTGTTTTCTTAAGGAATAAGTGGTAACATTATTATGTTATTCACAAAGGCACAGCCCCTCCCCTCCCCTGGATCAGTCAAATTTATGGTTCCAGGCGGTTTTCGAGCCCCAACTGGTGCTGAGTCCAAATTCTGTGTACGCTTCTGAGAAGCAAGTCCAGTGGAGAAAATAAATGTTTTACACAACCTATCCGTGTTAATTATAACTAGCTTACTGAGGAGCATTCTGTGGTTCAGTTTTCAGTCCTAGAACAGATCTTTTCTTCTCCAGAGCTTTCCGGATATGCTTCTGTCCAATACAATGCGCTCTGGAAATAACAACATGGATTCATTTTCTTCTACAGGGTACTTTTAACTGAAACCCGGAACCGATTCCGGGACCTTATAGCTCCTAGGATATAAGTATGCGGACTGGGGAGCTTAAATACAAAAGCTGAATTAGGATCCGGATCCGTACCAAAATGCTAGAATAATGAATCAAAAAATGTATACATTATGGGGGGAATGCCTTTTTAAATGGGAGGTGTTGATCTTTTAAAGTTTTTTACCAGAATATATATTTAAGAAAAAAAAACTTTAGCTATGGAGGGAAGGGGGATTTCACGAAAATACAGGGTGACCCATTAAAACAGGGACTAGCGTTTTAAAGATCCAATAATCTTTTGAAATTACTCGAAAAAGTGCTCTAGTATATGGTTTTTAAGTTTAGAAGGGGTCGCTCAAGTAACGTTTTGGCGTTAGATGCCCGTGTTAGGCGCAAAACTGTGTCTAATTTTAAAAACTTATCTGTTAACTTTAAACAATTGATAATTTAAATTTTTTTATTCAAATCTATAATGCAGAGAGATAACAACTTAACAATGCTTACAAATCATAATAATGAATACTTATTTTGGTTACTATAATGTTTATATTTCATACTACTTCCTGAAGAGGCCCCGATTTGATGCCATGCAAAAAAAATCACCTATTTCTTTTTCCCGGGGTTTATTGACCCCTTCTAAACATAAAACTATTTAAGTATGTGTACGTCCGGAGGGTGTGGGAATCTTTTTTTCTTAAGAAAAAAAACTGTTGATATTAAGCTGTTGAGAGGATCGGGTCGAACATGTGGTTTATTTGACATTATTGACATTATTGACATTTGCTCAGCTCATGCGATACCTGATATTAGATATCATTTAAACCTAACACCGAGTGAAAGATTGAGGTTTAGTGTAGATAACTGGATGTAGACAGAGGCGTTCCCATCTTACCCCCCTCCCCCCTGATCAGTAAAATTATTGGTTTTCAGGCTCTATGGACGCGGACTCCCTTGTAAGTCCCCACCGTGGAAAGAAAAAATTTAACCCCCTGGACAAATTTCTGATCACGCCCCTGGATGTAGATTGTAGAACTACCTGATATCCCTCTTCTCTATTCTTTACACAGAATTTCTCGTCAATATATTTGTTCTCCTCCTAAATAAAAACAAATTGTTTAGAAAATTGTGAAATATCAAATAAAAAAAATAAAAATTTTAGAAAAACAAGGGATCATTAGGTCGGATATTAGGAGAAGTGGTAAAACGGGTGCTCAGGATACATTTCATTTTGGTGCGGATCCTGAAAAATGGATCCTGATCCAGGTTATAAACATTTATTTAAGGTTTACTGATTTTTTAATAAAAGTTTTAAATACTTAAGCCTTCGAATTTTTCAAGGGTGGTAGGCGATTACATCAATATAATGAAGACTAATTTTGATTTATATCAAGGTTTTAAATAGCATGGGTACACAATCATGGAAACAAAGAGAAGTCGTCAATTAAAAATGCTTCTCATAAATTACTTGTAATCCGAAAAAAGCTTGCTAACATTCAAAACGTAAATAGAAAACACGTCTTCATTAAATTGATATAATCGCTTACCACAGTATCAAACCTGAAATATAAACATGTCCTGGCTTTCATATTCATCCGAATCGTCGTAAACTCGCCTATAAAACAAAATAAAATAGTAGTGTGATATAATTATTTACAACTATACTTTACAGGAAAGTAAGGGAACTGCGCTCTGCATGTTTTGTATTGGTCTTGGAAACCCCTGGTAAAGTATAATATTTAATTTCACGAAAAAGAAGTTGTATACAATTTTATCGTCTTTGCAGATGCAACTACACACATTTTTTCACGAAAAATTTGCATAGCTGGTGGTTATTTTACTTTTAAAAGACGTTAAGAAACTTAACGTACCTCTTTTAAGGGAATCACAGTTCTGTAAGGTTGGTCGAAAGGCGGTAAAGTAAGTTTTTCATTCTTAATCAATGCTGTTATGCCATTACGAGGTATTAGAAAAAGAGGGGGGGGGGTCAATTTGACACCAAATTGTGAAATGGTAAAAATCCTGCGCTTGTTGTCACAAAGTGTAGAATCCCTCCCCCCCTTGGACACCAATTTTTTAAATCAAAAGTAAGAAAGGATATTTTTATATTTTGAACTGCGTCGCAGAACCGCCATTACTGGTTCCAATTGAGTGCCGACTCAGATCTCAGAACCATGTTTGAACCGCGGTTCAAATTCTTTAAATTCGGCCTGAGATAAAGTTAAGAACTGAATACCTCCACTCCATGATACCCTCCATTTCAACATAAATCCCGTTTTCAGGGTCAACCTTCATATCATTGTCATCCCGCCTTAACGCCATTTTAGATGTTATGAACCACGCCTGCAGATAATTATAAAAGTTCTGAAAAATAATTCAAAATTAAAAAAGTTCATAACAGACTTATTACACATTTAATGATAAAGCAGTGATTTGAGATTTCCTAGAGAATGATTTTTGGACCTCCCGTCCCCCTACATCTAAAAATGTAAATAAATTTTAAATTTAATAATTTGGAGGGTTTTATAGGGTCAAAGTTGGACATAGGGCCGCAGCGCGGAACCCCTACCCTAAAAATTGACGGAAAATTCAAAAATAAAATGCATAGCAGGTTTTTGTACATTTAAAGACCTACTGAAAGAGGAGGAAATTTGATAATTAGATGATCGACCCCATATACCTCCGGTACCGTCACACATCATATTGGATTGTTAATTTGCGATTTTTGGGACTAAATGACAAAATTGAAAAGGATGAATCATTTAAAAAGAAAATTGTACAAGGCCAATGAAAAAATCTGCTTGCAGAAAATACCAGGTTTTTTGAGTAACACATATAGTGCGTAATTTGGCGTTAAAGCTTGCATATCCAGTATGATATGGGACGCTCAGTATACCGGAGACACTGTATATGATTAAAAGACGTTCGGGACCGGACACCCTGTAAATAATTAGAAGACGCTCAGGACCGGACACACTGTATATAATTAAAAGATAAGGACCTGTAGTTATATAGTTAAGTCTCAAATTTTATATATTCCCAAGCAAGTAGAGTATATACCGAAACGCCATTTGCTAACCCTGTGACTTCATGTTTAAAATATTTACGCTGTTTTTTTAATAAAAGTTTGGAGGAAAAAGTTAAGTCATTCACGGTCGAGTCAAAGCCTAAGATATGTATGTCAGCAAGGTAACATACAGAGAAGAACCCCTGCCAATAACAAGCAACTAAAGGTACGTAATTAATATTTGGCAGATCATCGACACTCGACTTACAAGGCGGCTACAAGCAACAGGCAATCTGAGACTGAATCTGAAAGAAAATGATTTTGTTTTGATACTGATTTCTCTGGATGAATGAAACGGATTCGGGATTGACGTAAATATTGTGAATTGAACGCGGCAAATAATCTTGAAATCGTCTTTGGTTAAACTGGTTTTACGCCTGGCAACATGTAAACAAAACTCAGCTGATCAAAACATGCCACACAAGTCAAATATAATTTTTAATTATTAAATTTAAGTTTGAAGAACAAATATGTCAGACTTGAGAAGAAGAAAGGTTTCCTCTGGATCAGATCAAGAGAGAAAAACTAAAACTTCTGAAGTTTATAAAGCTAAAAGTACTGTCGTAGTCTTAGAACTTAGTTCGGTCTTATGCATTGTTTTCGGAGTTCTCATAGGTAAATATATGAATATATTTTTTTAATATTAATTAAAGGGGCGTTGATGCTATTGATTAATATCTATCTCTCTTTCAATTAAAGCGTTTTCTCTTAAATAAACTTACATTAAATTCTCTTAAATTGACTCACATTAAATTACATATATACATTATACAATACATTTTATTTTTTACATGCAAGACTTTTCATGTCAAGAAATAATATAATCTGAGGGGAGTAGGTCATTATGGTTTTTACCCCCCTGGAATTCACCACTTCAATATTGTTCAGGTAGTTTACTGTGTGGTCCCTGGATCCATGATATAGTTGGTTACTGTCTGGGTTACAGATGGGATTTTGTAAATAAATGTATAATGGAGTCTCCTAATGAAAACGGTTATGGTACAGATTTTTGCAGGTTTTATTAATTTATATTACAGGGGGTGTATATTTTGAAGAACTTTGGAGATTTAGAAAGTATTTGTATTCTTGTTCTTGGTCTATAAAGCTTAAATGGGCCGGGGTCTGGGTCCGTCCTAGAGAACAATTTTCGGACCAAGCCCCCCACCCCCTCCTCCTTTCAACTTTGTACCTGACTACTTATTTTTCAGCAAATTTATTATTATTCATTTTTTATTATTTAGGTTTAGGTTAGGTTAAAACACTTTCTGGGCCGAGCGGTGCGGCAAGGACATGCTAGGGGGCCGAGCGCTGCGGCCACGGGTTAGGTTAAGTTAAGACACTCTCTAGGCTGAGCGCTGCGGCTAGGATAGGCTAGGGGACCGAGCGCTGCGGCCACATGTCTTACATTTAAGGTCCTTTAACATTTAAGATCCATGTACAAAATTGTTTAGGAGGGGGGGGCGGGGGCCGGGGGGTCCAAAATCGTTCTCTAGGAAATTACCCGGGGTCTGAATGGAGAAAGAAAATAAAAATTTTATGCCCCGCATTGAAGGGGGGGGAGCTTCTTTTATGGTTTCTTGGTTTGGGGATAAATCCGTTGAATGTGCTTTAATGAAAGCAAAATACTTCATTTTAATTTGTATTAAACCTTCCTTCCTCAAGGACACTACTCCCTTAAATTTAATTTTATCACTTAGAAAAATTAAAAGGATAGAAAATATATATTTTTTTACAGGATTCCTGTAGATTGCGACATTTGTAAAGATGTTCACAAAATTGATGAAATACATGTCAGTGAATTATCTGTTCAACTCTTTGAAGAAAGGTATGCACATGCTTATTTTTCCTTAGAACTTTTACTTAAACGTGTTCATGTCTCAAAATTGATTTAGTAACCTTCTAATAAGCGTAAACTTGTTTGTTGGAATAATAAATTTTAAAAAAAATTTAGAATTAATTTTTAGTCAGGGGTGTATATTAGTTGTGAGACTCATATTTTTGCCCCGCCCCCCTTTCAGAATCATATTTTTGGATTTTAGTATTATAATGGAGCGTCTTGGTGCCCTAAAAAGGACAACTTGAAGGTCCCTCCTGAGTTTTTTTAAGTATTTCTAATACTGTTTCAAAAATTGTTTTTTTCCCCATCCCTCTTACACCTTTTCCCTTCCATTCCCCCTTTCCATCCCTTTTCCCCCTTTTCCCTTTCCTCTTCCCATTTTTCTCCTCCCTCTTCCTCTTTTCCCTTCCCTTTTCTCCTTTCCCTTCCCTTTCCCCTTCCCTTCCCCCTTTTTCTTTTTTCTTCATTTTTTTTCTTTTTTCTTCATTTTTTTTCCTCAACCTCTTATTTTTGGCAAATAGAAAAGTATACATCTTGCTTTTAGGTATGCATACAGTGATCGACCATTGGTTGTAAGAAATGCAACATTAGACTGGAAAGCAATGGATACTTTAAACTACTACTGGTTCAAAGAACAGTATTTAAGGTAACATTTTATGTATTTATATACCTTGCTTGTCTGGGTATCTGTTTGTTTGAAAGCGATACGTCAAAAAGTCTGAACCGATCGGGCCTAAATTTGTAAGGGACCTCACATGATCCCAGAGAAAGTTTATGGATAGTTAAAATTACAAAAACCACGAAAAAATCGTTAAAACAGCAATGATTTTAAGTTAAAATCGAAGATTGGCGCGAAGTGCCTTGGAACCTTGTTTAAAGTTGCGCTGTTGTTTCTCAGTATTCCTTTCTCAATGTGCGTCCTTAAAAACTAGTTTTATATAAAGTAAAAGTTGGATTTTCTCTAGTGATCCTGAAATACTATCTTATAAACATGAAGATTGCTGGTTCAATAAATATGGAACAAAGGAGTTTAGGAACCTTGCTTCTGTATTCAGGCGAGTTTTTTAAAACATAATTCGAGTAATACAGTGACACCTATAAAACTGTGGAATAGGAGACTGTTAAACTAAATTTATGACTTAAAACTCCAACTAACATGAATGCTAAAATTAACAACTTGATTTCAAGCTGCTGGTAAGAACCATCTGCATAAAAATATCAGTTTCCCAAAAGATTTCTAAAATGTCTAGATCATAGTCCACAATTTTATGGGTACCATTTAGTAAGCAGATTTCAACCTTGATTTATATGGTGTAGTTTACTTGCCTGAAATATCTCCATTTATTGGCATCATGGTAAACAATTAAGGATGTATGCGCTCTTTGATCCTTCTAAGCTTAAGTATCTGCTTGAATGCCGTGGCAATCATTATTGTGGCAAGTCCTTCTTTATTCATCTCTTTAGGTTCTTCAATAAAGTTAACAGAAAGGCTTAAAGGCATACGTAATTTTCTGTTCTGGTCTAATTTTTAAGGAAAAGTTGTTTAGTCTGGCTCCTCAGTTTTCAACTAAAGACTGTATATTTTTAACTTTAGAATATACTGAGAAAAAATGAACTGGAGAATTCAAGGAACTTTACGTTAAAAATTAGACTAGAACTGAAAATTGCGAATTTATTTATTACAATTTTGTGAACTTTCTGTGTTTCTGTAATTCAATCTTTACAAAATTTTACAACTTGAGAGAATTCTATATATACAATATACACATTTTAGCTTTTCTAAACTTTTGTTTGAGAGAACAAAAGTTTCGCGGGGTTTTTTTTGGGACATGTGAGTAACAAAAAACAAAATTTCCAAAAAATATTGAAAAATTACCATACAGGAGAGTTGCACAAAAAAGGTATAATTTTGCACCAGACAAATCACACTTTTTTTTGACTCACTCTGTAAATATTTACATTTGTATTGCATTGGCATAATGGCATTTCTCCCTCTTGGTAAACAACATTTTTCCACGCGTTGTAACTGTTAAAGGCTACTCAAGGGGTTTCATTACTGAATATGGGAAAAATAATAATTTTTTAAAGTGTGTCAAGATCTCTTTAGACCAGGAAGAAATGTTTCCTTATTCACTTCAAGTAGAGCAAAATTTGAAACAAGAAAATATTAATCTTGACAAGGTTTAAAAAAATAAATATTTAAGGTTGAATGAGGATAGAATAAAACTGAAGGATAATAAACCCTGGTATGTTGGTTGGGCAGTGTGTCACACTGATGTAGCAAATAATCTTTATAGTTTGTACTCCAGACCTTCATTCATCAATCCAGATTCTACTCCCCCTTCCAAACCTTGGATATTCATTGGTAAATATACTCCCCCATCCAAACCATGGATATTCATTGGTAAATATACTCCCCCATCCCAACCATTGATATTCATTGGTAAATATACTCCCCCATCCAAACTATGGATATTCATTGGTAAATATACTCCCCCATCCAAACCATGGATACTAATTGGTAAATATACTCCCCCATCCAAACCTTGGATATTCATTGGTAAATATACTCCCCCATCCAAACCATGGATATTCATTGGTAAATATACTCCCCCATCCAAACCATGGATATTCATTGGTAAATATACTCCCCCATCCAAACCATGGATATTCATTGGTAAATATACTCCCTCATCCAAATCATGGATATTCATTGGTAAATATACTCCCCATCCAAACCATGGATATTCATAGGTAAATAGTAAATAATAAATACACTCCCTCATCCAAAAAATTTTCAATTCATTTTATTAATTAAAAAAAAAAAAATTTTAAGGATCCCCTGGACATGGGGCGAATATTCATATTGACAATGTAGATCTTTCATCATGGCAAGCTCAGGTGTGATATGAAAAATAAACATTATAAATTTGAAAATATCAAATTAAACATATTATCGTTATTTGTATCATCCCGGAATAACGTCATATTTTGGAAAATAAATTAGCAGAAATCTGAAAACTATGAAGCAGAGTTTGTTTGTCTACATTATTAGTTAACGAGTTTACAAAATTTTGATATTTTTTTTAACCCAAAGATTTATGTACGTACCTTTTAAACATATGTTTTTCGGAATTACCTGAAATCTGAAATATTTACTCATTGGAAAGGTTTTCTTGATAAGATTAAGCAACAGACA
Source organism: Eurytemora carolleeae (assembly GCF_000591075.1). Lineage (NCBI taxonomy): Eukaryota > Metazoa > Arthropoda > Copepoda > Calanoida > Temoridae > Eurytemora > Eurytemora carolleeae. The sequence continues at coordinate 134,095 of NW_019396025.1, forward strand.
TAAAAAACAGGTCATATGAAAAATTCCAAAACTCCCAATCTTAAAACAAGACACTTTTTATTTTTGTTGCCTAACTTTTTTGATTTAAGACTTTTTAACCTCTAATCTTAAGTAATGTTATTTAATTCCTAATAATTCATAATTTCAGATTTTGTAATTTCTAGATAACTGGGATTAAAAAGTGGTTTATACAGCCTCCCCCAGAGTGCTCAAGAAAGTGTGGAAATACTATGGAGATTACAGTTTATCCAGGTATTGATTATAGTCCTAAAATGTACTTATCCTGGTATTGACTATAGTCCTAATCTGCACTTATCCAGGTATTGATAATAGTCCTAAACTGTACTTATACAGGTATTGATTATAGTACTGAACTGCACTTATCCAGGTATTGATTGATCATAACTGTACTTATCTAGGTATTGACTATAGTACTGAACTGTACTTATCCAGGTATTGATTATAGTACTGTAGTAGTGTACTGTACTTATACAGGTATTGATTATGGTACTGAACTATACTTATCCAGGTATTTATTGCAGCATATTACTGTACTTATCGTCGTATTTATTGGAGTACTGTACTGTACTTACAGTGATAACCAGAAAACTCTGGAAAAGGAAGAGGACTTTTAGAATCAAATTTTAACTTTAAAAAGTCCAACGAGCATGAGCCACAGTAATTGTGCAGTGTAAACAACCCATTTCAGTAAACTTGTGATAGATTAATCGTCTAGTAAAAATAGTTGTTTTGCAACATTCTCAAATACACTAAATTATTGTTCTAAAGTCGTCTTCCTATAACATTGTTTTCTGGTTATCACTGTATCCAGGTATTTATTGAAGTACAGTACTTGTTGCTATCCAGGTCATATATTAAGTAAAGAGTTTGATTTACTCATTACCACTACAAATAAAAGGTTTCATAACTGAATTTCCATGTTTATTGGGACATCTTCTATCGATATATATATAGTAGTTAACTCTGTTTCTTTTTGGGATGTCCGATCATAACTCATAAACCCCTTAACCGATTTTTTTATAGTTGTTTGAGGAACTCACCATAGAAATGTTCTTACTTTCGTTTAAAAATTCGACTCCTTCATGGAAAATTCAGATGTTCAGGCAAAGCTTCCAAGCTAGTTTATGATAAAATAAATAAACTACCTAGAAAACACAGCATTGCATGAAAATAAACTTTTCCTATAAACGTCAAAGCTTATTCAATTTAGAATCTCAAATCAAACTAAGAACATTCCCGTAGTTTTGCCGAATTCACTGATCAAGATTGAGTTAGGGGTTCATGAGATATGGTCGGATTTACAAACAGACAAACAGAGATTACAACTTTATGTTAGTTATAATTTTAGGAGACATTATAGTGCTAAATACAAATGTATGGTTCCACGGCACTCTGGTTCTAGGATCTCAGCTTAGTCTGGTTCTAACTAATGAATACGATTAACTCAGTTTAGTCTGGTTCTAACTAATGAATCCGATTAAACAGAGTATAGTTTGAAAACTGCATATCAGAATCTAGTCATTTATAATTCGAAATTGTATCTATCATTACCGTCCTTTCGACTTATGTGATCTGTGAAAAGTTGCTACATAATACATTTTTCCCATGTTAGAAAATACAACGAAATAATTTTTGTTTTCAACTTTGTATTTTTCAACACAAAGTTGAACTTAAAAACCAATGATAAAACATTTAAAAATATTAAATTTAATAAATAAATGGTTAAAGTTCTAGAATATACTACAGTGATAACCAGAAAACTGTGAAATAGGAAGACGACTTTTAAACTCAAGTAAGGACTTTAAACTAGTTCAATGAACATTAGACATAGCAATTGTACAGTGTAAATAGACATGCATTTCACTTGAATAGTGCTTTACTATGTTACTAAAGTAAAACTAGTTTTTCTTGTACAAACATCTAAACGGTTAAGTATTGCTATATTGTCGTCTTTATATTCCATTGTTTTCTGCTTATTACTGTATTCAGGGGGAAAACTGAAGAGAAAAAAATCCTCTCAAATGTCATTTTCAAATATCAAAGTGTGACACATGTTTCTACGTCTATTTTTCAAGTGCTTTTCAAAAAATATTTAGCTCTGCAGCTTTAGTCACAAAATGTTTGGAATATTTTAGATTTTTTTATACAAAACGGACTTTTTAACGCCTGTACCCAACCCAAGGCATTAAAAAAAATTACAAAAAAATCTTAAAATTTCTATTTATTAAAAGTAACAAAAATTTCACGGTGATAGTGTAAAAAATATAAGTGCTAAAACAAAAAAAAACTAAGAGGATGGGCGTCGAACACCCCTACCCCCCCCCCCGCAGCCTGTTTAGGGTTAAGCTTGCCCTTATGGTTCTTTAGGGCATTTTTTCTTTCAGTACTTATTTATATCAAATATTAGTATTTTGATTTGCTTTTAAATGTAGATTTTATATTATATCTTCATAAAATTAGTTCAGAACATTCTTCAGCATTATCATATATTTATGTATTTTATATTTATAAAATTCATTATTGCATAAAGTTTTGGTTTTGAAACTTTATATTCTTAGAATTTGTTTTAACTTTAAAGTTTCCATGTTGGTTGATGAGGGTTTGAATCTTGATTTTTTAGCTTTCTACAATATTTACTATAATATATTTGCTTTTTTGTGTTTATTAACTCTAGAAATGGGTGATTAAATAATTTGATAAATTGTTATAAAGAGTTTACTTAAGAACAATATAAATTAAAGGAAAAAATTTTTGGGTCATAATTACTACAGACGTTGTGAACCCCCCCCCCCCCCCCCCCCTATATTTCTTAACACTCTCGCCTGATTATACAAAAGTGATAACCATAAAACTTTGGAATAGAAAGACGACTTTTGACTTAAATAAGCACGGGAAACAAAAATTGTTCAGTTTAAACAGACCCATTTCTCTTGATTTGTAATTTAATAAGTGTTAAGTAAAACTATTTGCTTTCTAACAACATCAAAAAGTATTGCTACAAAGTCGTCTTCCTATTCAGAGTTTACTGCTTATGACTGTAATACAGATAAGATTAAGACAGATAGATATTCATGCGAGGTTGTAAATAAATATGATGGGGGGGGGAGGTTCAACCCCCCTACACTCAAGGGGTTTGCTTTCACAATAACCCTGAGGCAGAGGCCCAAAGGATTTACGTGCATGATCTCTCTTTGTCTTGTAATTAAACGCTGCCTGCGCGAAACTCCTTTGGGTTTTTGTGAACGAAAAAAAAACCTACACTTTTTTTCTTTCACAATAACCCTGAGGCAGAGGCCCAAAGGAGTTGTGCGCATGATCTCTAGCTTTCTGTCTTGTAATTCAACGCTGACTGCGCGGAACTCTTATGGGTTTCTACCTCAGGGTTTTTGTGAACGAAACACCCTTAAATCTTGTCTTTCATCCTAATTATTTGTTTTTATAAATTGAAGATTTTTTAATACACATATTAGCGCCGGAATACAAAACAAAATCTTATTTTTATTTGAAATATTTATTTAAATAACTAAGAAATGCAAGTTGATCTTATCACTTTAATATTCAAAGCACTTTTTATTAAAAGATGAAAGAATAGCTTGGAAACCCAGCTTTTACTGGAAATAAAAATTTCGCTATGAAAGTCGAGCCAATCTATTCAGAACTTTTAAATCAAGCTAATAACATTCCCGTGGTTCTACCAAGTTCTTCATTTGAGGCAAATTGGTCATTGGGTTTCTGAGTTATGAATACATGATCTAACATGAGACGACAACTTGACATTAATAGAAGAAAAAGATTCTAAAAAGTTAGCTTCTGCTTTTCTTATTCCCAGATCAACCTCGCTAGAGATGAAATCTATTAAAAGCTATTGAATAAGCTTGCTTATTACAAGATATAGCTAGGATAGTCATTCGTTTTTTAAAACGATACTTAATGATTTTCTTCTTAAAATGATGGGTCACAAGTCACAACGAAAGAACTATTCGTTTTGAACTTTTAAAAAACGAGACAACGATACGATCGTTTTCTTGGAAAAACTATCGTGATTTTTTATTTTCGCTAAATATGAGTTTTTTGACATCTTCAATGTTTTTTCCTATCGAAGGAAATGACCTAAATGTTTTTCTGATCTAAGGGTTTTCCGACCAAAAATGTATTTAATTTTATTTTTATATTTTCGTTTTTCTGTCGTTAACAAAACAAAACAGAACGTTTTTCCCAAAAGTGGGCCTTTTTTATACTGCACAATTGCCTCGTATTTATTGGACTATTTAAAGATATGATTGAGTCTTGAGCCTGGTTATCACTGAGATAGATTAAGAGCCAAGGTTAATAAAATTCTTAACAGTCGTCTCTGAAGTCTTATTATTTGTTGCCGTGGATTACCGAATACATCTATCTATATATACAGGATGAGTCAAAAAAGGATAAATAACGAGATCTTGCAGTTTTTTTGGTAATATAAATTTTAACAAATATGTATGAAATTTAAAAAAATTTGATTGGCTATCTGATAGACCAGCTTTAAAAAATATCCGCGGAACTATTGTTTACTCAAAACTAAATGAGTAGAAAAAAAGTGCGGGAATATAGTCTTTCTATCGCACCTTAAAATCTTAACCCTATCAGATGAGTAGTTTCGGAAAAAATGTGCAAAATTAAATTCAGGAATCAACATATTTTGATAATACCATAGAGAATATAGAATATATAGAGAGGAATTTACTAGTAAAACGGCCATTTTGTTGTACTGTTTCCAATCCATACTGCTATATAACCTTTTGGGCCCTGGAACATCATTTTATGCAACATTTTTCTTGAAAATTATTTGATTTTCTTTAAGTCAATTCTCTGATAGCCTGTCATGCACACGTGGATAAAAATCAATCTAAAATTTTTTTTTTCATTAAAAAACATATTCCTATAATTGCAGCCTGCAGGTAATCAAAGAGGGAAAGCCAATATTTCAGAAATATTCAAGATATTAACATATGGTTCAACCTTTTTTCACCAAAATTGAGGATGGAGATAAACTTAATATTTTAAATGCATTTTACACAGTTGGACCCATAAAACTCTGGAAGAGAAGGTCAAAATTTAAATATGTTTCATGTTTGATGGGTTAGTTAAACTTGTAGCTTGAGTCTAAACACAGTTAAACAAACTGTTATGCTTTGTTTACCCATAAAGATCAACGACCATTTAATTCACAAAATTATGAAATAGGGTGGTTTCATAATTGACCAATGATCATTTCACATAGACTCTATTCCTTTCACTTTATGAACGATGATTTTCCGTTATAACTAAAAATCAAATGATGTTTTTTATTCACCTAATTCAAACTATAAAGTTTATTTAACAGCTTTAAAAAATTCGAAATTGAAATGAATAGTCTAGAGAACATACTGTATTAATGTACTCTACTGCATATAATTTGTGAACATTTTCATAATTTGTATACTTTGAACTCACTGTCAGGCTGAAAGGGACTGAAAAAATTCATACTGAGAGATTCTTTTAATTCCTCTCTATATATTCTATTCTCTATGGGTTTTTGTATGCGTATTTTTCTAAGATTATAATTTAGATATTTTACTCATTTAAAAAATTCACATTATAAAAAGAATTTAAAAAGAATAAAAATCATCAAAATGATTTTTTTCAAAAATAAAATTGCAGATTGTCTTCATTTAATTTCGCGCATTTTCCTTGAAACTACTAATCTGATAGATTTAAGATTTTAAGGTGTGATAAAAATAATATATTCCCGCACTTTTGTTTTTCTATAACTCATTTAGTTTTGAGTAAAAAATATTTTCACGGATTTTTTAAAGGGTTATCAGATGCCTATCAAAAAAATTATTTTCGAAATTTCAGACATATATTTGTTAAAAATGAGATTACCAAAAAAAACTGCTTTATTATATGAAAGATCTAGCTCCTCACCCTTTTTTTACTCACTCTGTATATATATATATACAGAGTGAGTCTTAAGAGTATATATATACGTTCATTTTTGAAAATCCACATAAATTAAGTTTTTCAACTAAAAAAATTCCTTCATTTTTTCCTGATGTTTTAAGTTTATTTTCATTTGTTTTTGCTTGATAGTTGTACGATTGAAATTAATTTAATAAACTAATAAATTTCAGACCTATGTCCCTGTTATGCAGTACATGATATGTACGCTACAGTACAATGTATTGTGTACGCTCTCTGATAGAATTAAAAGGTTTAAATTTTCACGTAATGATTCAATAACTTACTGTTCAGTTCAAAATATATTTTATACTGCGTGTGCCGAGTTTGATGTGACAATATTGACTTTATTTTTAACCAAAATAAAAATGAATGTTCTTTTCATCTTCATACAATTGTGAAGACAGGGAATCAAGGAAAGTGATAAATTGTGATTTTAAATGTTTTAACAAATGACATGACTCCAAATTTTCTGTTTGTTAATTTTTGCATATACGCCAGGTAAGATTAAGTTTGCTTTAGCTATATATTAAAATGCTTTTTAACCCTAAAGTAAGGTCGCCGTATCGTTATATACCTTTTTGTGTGTTTTGTGTCATTCTTTCGGAAATCAGCCAAAAGTAAAAAATTTAGTGAACCTCTCGGATTTTTGTGTGAAAATTATCTCAACTGAAATTTTCGGAGAAATATTATACCTCTTGACACTGACCTTGGAAACTTTAAACCGTAATAACTTTTTTGCTTATTTAAAAAGGGCCTTATTTTAAAATGGTAAATTAAAAATATTAACAATTTTTGCAACATTATTAAGATTTATTTGTTATAAATAGGAAGTAAAACTTTGACCTCGGCTAAAAAAGTAATACTTTTAACAAAAACTACGAATCCCATTGGAAGATGTCCAAGCTATAATGGGGTAGGGACATGGTAAATGGTATAATAGGGAGTAGGTACATGGTATAATAGGGAGTAGGGACATGGTACATGGTATAATAGGGAGTAGGGACATGGTATAATAGGGAGTAGGGACATTGTACATGGTATAATAGGGAGTAGGGATATGGTACATGGTATAATAGGGAGTAGGAACATGGTACATAATATAATAAGGAGTAGGGAAATGGTACAGGGTATTATAGGGAGTAGGGACATGGTACATAGTATAATAGGGAGTAGGGACATGGTATAATAGGGAGATGGGACATGGTACATGGTATAATAGGGAGTAGGGACATGGTACATTGTATAATAAGGAGTAGGGACATTGTACATGGTATAATAAGGAGTAGGGACATGGTACATGGTATAATAGGGAGTTGGGACATGGTGCATGGTATAATAAGGAGTAGGGACATGGTACATGGTATAATAGGGAGTAGGGACATGGTACATGGTATAATAGGGAGTAGGGACATGGTACATGGTATAATAAGGAGTAGGGACATGATACATAGTATAATAGGGAGTAGGGACATGGTACATGGTATAATAGGGAGTAGGGACATGGTACATGGTATAATAGGGAGTAGGGATATGGTACATGGTATAATAGGGAGTAGCGACATGGTACATGGTATAATAGGGAGTTGGGACATGGTGCATGGTATAATAGGGAGTAGGAACATGGTACAAGGTATAATAGGGAGTAGGGACATGGTACATGGTATAATAGGGAGTAGGGACATTGTACATGGTATAATAGGGAGTAGGGATATGGTACATGGTATAAAAGGGAGTAGGAACATGGTACATAATATAATAGGGAGTAGGGAAATGTTACAGGGTATTATAGGGAGTAGGGACATGGTACATAGTATAATAGGGAGTAGGGACATGGTATAATAGGGAGTTGGGACATGGTACATGGTATAATAGGGAGTAGGGACATGGTACATGGTATAATTGGGATTAGGTACATGGTATGATAGGGAGTAGGGACCTCGTACATGGTATAATAGGGAGTAGGGACATGGTACATGGTATAATAGGGATTAGGGACATGGTACATAATATAATAGGGAGTAGGGAAATGGTACAGGGTATTATAGGGAGTAGGGACATGGTACATAGTATAATAGGGAGTAGGAACATGGTACATAATATAATAGGGAGTAGGGAAATGGTACAGTATAATAGGGAGTAGGGACATGGTACATGGTATAATAGGGAGTAGGGACATGGTACATGGTATAATGTAATAATACAATTAAAAGCTTTGTCTGGTCAAGCAATGCGCGGATAAAGGGGGGGGATTAAGTGGTCAAAGATCCCCTTTTTGAAAAAAGGGGGATCAAGAGTATATTTTGACCCCTCTCCCCTTTTCTATGGACTAACTAAAATGCTTACTGATTTATACTGTAATTGTTTTCGAGCAGATACTTTAAGGTGCTTTAACAAAAAATTTCGTAATTTAACAATAAATCAAACCGATAGGTTTTAGGTTTTAACGCTGTAAGTAATTGAGTAGAATTCTTTCCCATCTTAAAACTTAAACTAATTATGATTTCAGCATTGAAACACATTACAGTTTTTAGTCACTTAAAGCGACATCGAAACGATAGAAGGGGTGTGAAATTTTGTGACATTTCTCAGAAATAATTTTACAGAAAAAAATTCTATTCTAAAAGTAAGTATTCCATATACAAGTTAACCTACTTAGCTTAGAATTTTTAAATTCAGCAAAGAACATTCCCGTGGTTCTACCGCGTTTAGGCAAATCGGTCATGGGTTAATAAGTTGTGATCGGACAGACAAACAAACAAGACAGATAAACATACACTATTTTAAATTTATACTAGTGGGAAACCCAGCTTTGCCTGGAAGCTAAAATTTCGCCTAAAAAAGTCGACTCACTGAATATACAATTTGCAAACCAAGAAGAACATTCCTGTGGTTCTGCAGAGTTCCCCTATCGAATCAAAATTTGAGATAATGATTCATGAGTTATGATCGTACATCCAAACAGACAGGCAAACAGTGACTTATATTTAATATATACAGATACAAGCCCATGGAAACCCAAATTTGCCTGGGAACTGAAATTTCTCTATAAAAGTGAACTTAATTAACTCAAAATTTTAAAACCAAGCTGAGAACATTGCTGTGGCTCTTTCGAGTTCTCCTATTAAAATTTGAGGCAAATCAGTCAAAAAGTTCATATTAAACTTTTTAAAGATCTGTAAATGCTGATTTTGAGGGCAAATTCGATCTTCTAAACCCCTACTTTGGGGGTGTATACGTTTCCAGAATTAGTTTTACATAAAATGTAAAAAAGTTCTACAATAAACTACAGACATGTTGAGAAAATAAAAATTAATCTTACCATTGAAAATAAGTAATCTTGTTTAATTATTAGATTCTATTTTCTCATTCTGGTTTCTTATTATTCACAAAGATTTTCTGCAGATTTTCTAGAATTATTATTGTAAAAACAACATTTGAAGAATTTGAAGAAATCTGCGAATAAATACAAAGAAAATAAGAAATTCAATGTAATAATGAAAACGAAATAATCGATTTTAGCATTGATTTATTGACAAATTTCTTTTGAGAAATATGTTCCTAACCATCTAATTAGATTACTTTATTTTTCGTTGTCGTTATTTAATAATAAAAAAACTAATTCTGAAAACGTATCCACCCCCAAAGTAAGAGTTTTAAACGTCAAATTTGCGCTCAAGCACAGGATTTACAGATCTGTAGAAAATTTAATATGTCTCAAATGAATCCGAAAGATGTTTTCCACAACACTGCATACTCAGTTCAACTACCTTACATAGCCGGTCACTCCCTTTAAGTATAATATGTTATTTACTAAATTGTATAAAATGTTGCCCATAATATAGAACAGTTAATCAGACGATTTTACCACGATCTTTCTTTGATTTCATTTCATAATTCTGGTAATTTTAAACGCGCAATAAAGGCAGACCACATTTTGGAATTGGCAGGACTAATTCCAGGTCTTTCTGATTATGACTTAATATAAAAAGTAGTTATCACTGTCTGTTTGTTTAATGTCCAATCATAAATCAGGAACCCCTTGACCGATTTGCCTTAAGTTTTGAATGGGTAACTCGGTATTCAACGGCGATAGGAATGTCCTTTGCCTGGTTTGAATGTCGAGTGGGTTGACTTTTACAGGGAAAACTCCAGGTAAAGCTGTGTTCTTATAGGTTAGTTAATTATATTTATGTTGATAATGTTAAAAAAAAAATATTCCGATAACTTCTCTGTATTTTTTGAGCAAGTACACTGTACAATGTACACTTAGTACTGTAGTACAGTTTAAAGTTTGTTTTAACTTAATATGAATCCTCAGAAACATCGGATAGACATTTAGGAATTTAGTTCAGTATTTCAAGCTACATGCATGTAATAGTCGGAACATATATTCAAGTAAAAAATACAGCTAATGGATCCTTTAAAGGGGATATTTCTGGTTTGGGGGCTTTGAGCACATATAAAAACAGGGTTTGTGCTTTTATAAATTTTCTTTGTATAGAGGGGGCCCGGGGGGTAGAGCCAGAGGGTATAAATATTAGAATTTAAAATTAAGACACGCTGACTCAGCGATTTTGTTTTCTCTCCATTTATTTTTCTATAGTATAATATTACCGTTAGGTTAAATATGAATAAAAGTTGCTTAGGATTGTATTCCAGGGAAGTATAAACCCCCTGCTTTTCAACCTTACTTGCCGTCGCCTAACGCTTGAGTGAAAAATCTAAATTTTGTTTACTCGATGGCATTTTTTCAAGGGAACTTTAAAACTTCAAAATAGAAAAAATTATGAAGATTACCTGCATTTCCCTTCTAAAAGCTGTTGATACTCTCTGTTGTAGATTATCTTTAAAGAGATTTGCTGATTCAAAGGTGTAAGAGTAACATTGTGGATCAGACAGACGACTCAATTGTGGGGTCACATAAAATTATGTTTCCAGAGCTGAAAACTTTAGAATTGGATATCTTTTATCTCGATCGCTTAATTTTCATTACCCTATGTATACACTTTTGATTTTCTTCATAATCTTAATCCTCTCTTTTGGATACCATGACTGTATGAAAGTTGCGTTTGATAACAATTACAAATGCGATTCTGCAGCTGTATCAATCGGACTAATATATCCCATTGAACTAAAGTCAGGTGTTCACAAGCGGGCTTTTAGAGCGTTTAAACAAATATAAACGAATCATGTTAATATAAACTAAATATTGGAATATAAAGACCAAGCTAAACCTAAGTCTGACAACATGATTTATTTGACAACTACTGCGAAAAATAGATTTAGTGGAAAAATGTGTACTTTTCCATATTTCTGGTCATGCTTAGTAAGTCTGTAATAGTATGTACATGTTTACAAGTGTACTGATCATTGATAATGCTTAGTAAGTCTGTAATAGTACATGTTCTTAAGTATACTGATCATTGATCATGCTTAGTAAGTCTGTAATAGTTCATGTTTTTAAGTATACTGATCATTGATCATGCTTAGTAAGTCTGTAATAGTATGTACATGTTTACAAGTGTACTGATCATTGATCATGCTTAGTAAGTCTGTAATAGTACATGTTCTTAAGTATACTGATCATTGATCATGCTTAGTAAGTCTGTAATAGTATGTACATGTTTACAAGTGTACTGATCATTGATCATGCTTAGTAAGTCTGTAATAGTACATGTTTCTAAGTGTACTGATCATTGATCATGCTTAGTTAGTCTGAAATAGTTCATGTTTTTTAAGTATACTGATCATTGATCATGCTTAGTAAGTCTGAGATAATACATGTTTTTAAGTACACTGATCATTAATCATGCCTAGTAAGTCTGAAATAATACATGTTTATAAGAATACTGATCATTGATCATGCTTAGTAAGTCTGTAATAATACATGTTTTTAAGTACACTGATCATTGATCATGCTTAGTAAGTCTGTAATAGTACATGTTTATAAGTATACTGATCATTGATCATGCTTAGTAATTCTGTAATGGTACATGTTTATAAGTGTACTGATCATTGATCATGCTTAGTAAGTCTGTAATGGTACATGTTTATAAGAATACTGATCATTGATAATGTTTAGTAAGTCTGAAATAGTACATGTTTTTAAGTATACTGATCATTGATCATGCTTATTAAGTCTGTAATAGTACATGATTATAAGTAAACTGATCATTGATCATGCTTAGTAAGTCTGTAATAATAGTACATGTTTATAAGTATACTAATCTTGCTTAATAAGTCTGTAATAGTACATTTATAGTTCTATCAATAGGTCTAAAAAGGTATATACTTGTTTGACCAATTATTTAAAATCTATATCACAAATGCCTACTAATTTGTTCAATTATTATACAAAGTAAGACTAAATTGTAGGTCTATAATAATTACATAGTCATTTCACATTTGATAATGTATAAATATTGTAATTCCATACTATAGAGTATAGGTCCAATAGCACACAAATCTAAGAAAGAGGAGTAGGTCAAATAGGCCTATCAGATTAGGTACTGTAAAAAGTCTGGCCGCGCCATCAACCTTGAAACCAGACCGACTTTGAATAAGGTCGGGCCGGTACATGCCGAGGGTCACTAAGGCCGGTACAAAGGATCGGTCCTATTCAAGTTCAAATTGACCTTAGTCCACCGTGATAGGTCTATAAAAAGTATATATAAATTTGATTGAAAATGATTCTATATTAGGTCTAGAATAACTTATTCCTATTCGATCATGCAAGGTAATTCTATATTTCTTTAAGGTTTATAAAAAGTATTAACCCAGTTGATCATACATTGTAAGTCTATATTAGGCATTAAAAATATTTACCAATATAATATCATGCACTGTAATTACATATTATCAAAATGGTCTTTTTTGTATGACACCATGAAATACGAAAATCTTTATTTTGAAAATAAAAAGATTTTCTTGTGAGCAATAAAAAATCTAAAATCTTTATTTCAATGACATTTTTTTCTGACAAGGGCTGCGTCTATGCACGACCGCGTGAGCGGGTTTTATCGGTTATTAATTATATAATGTATCAACAAGGAATGCGTCTATGCACGACCGCGTGAGCGGTTTTATCGGTTGCTAAAATATATATATCAACTTATTTTAGGAGGTAGCAACCTTTCCAACACCTCTACCCGTTCCGGTCAACTTGCCACGGTCTAGCTGCGTGACAGTAGACATCTCGCGGTAGATCTTGTAACTAGATGACAGGACGGGGCGGACGGAATGGATTCAGTCTGTGATATCTCATGGTAGAAGAAGTACTGCAGTTATCTGATCTATCTCTTGCAGAAAACTAGTCTCCCTACCCAACATTGGGAGCAGGAAATAGGTACTATAGGCATCTTAACTTTATATAATATAGCATCCTTATATAAACTTCAAAATTTGCGTAAATGGTAAAATGTATCATTATTATAGCTCATGTAGGATATACAACGTTGTTCTTATAACATATTTTTGTTTGTATGCAAATATAAGGAGACTCCATTGAAATCAGTATATTTCTCGAAAAACTTTGGAAATATTCTAGAAATCAAAATCAAGAAAAATTCAGTCCCTCTTTCTATATTTCTATCTTATATCTTATATTTGCATTATAATTTTAGATTTCAAGTTTTGTTATTGATTAGCATGTGTTGGTTAATTACTTGTAGAATGTGTGGAATGGCATAGTTGGGTGTAATACGATTACACGACATAAAGATCGACTTTGATGTAAATTTTTTTAATAAATTCTAAGGAGTCTTAAAAATGTATAGATCCAAAATACGGTCTATCTTCTTCTTGGTTTATTGTGAACTTTAAATTGTTTTAGATTTGTTAGATTATGATTTTTTTATAAATTTAAATTTGGACAAATGGAAAATTCCATGATGATTGTTCTTACACGGAAAGTTGCAAATATTGTGTCCACAAAAAGTATAAATGTAGCGCACAGAAATAAAATCTTTAATGTTCGTGTTTTCTGTGATACCCTGTACAGTGTATAGTTTTGTGGTGTAAATGTACATTTTACCATAATTCCTGTCAATTCTGCTTCTTTTTTTTGCAGAGAGAGATCTTGAGTTTTACTGTTTCAAAGATTACAAAATTTTAAAAAAATTATGCAAAATTGTATATCGGCGTAACATAGAAAGCTTTACTGACTTTCTCTATCCTTTGTCTATATTCTTAATATTTTAAATTTCATTTCTTGTTTTTGTTTTGGATTGTGTTTTTCTAAATCCGTTTCTGTCCGATTTGCTGAAAAAAAGTAAAATTTGGTATAATATACAGGGTCAGTCAAAAAGAAGTGTGATTAGCGGCGCCTGGAGCAAAATTGTACCTTTTTTGTGCAACTCTCCTGTATGGTGTTTTTTTTTTCAGAATTTTTGAAAATTTAAATTTAAAAAATCCGCGAACGTTTTTTCTCTTAAAATCTAAGTTCAGAAAAGCAAAAATGTGTATATAAATTATTTCTATCGAAATTTGCAAAATTGTAATAAAATATCGCAATTTTCAGTTCTGGTCTAATTTTTAAGGAAAAGTGGTTTTTCATTGGTTCTTCAGGTTTCAACTGAACAGCGTATATTTATAATTTTGTAATATATATATTAAGAAGAAAGGAACTAGAAAATTTAAATAAGTTTCCTTAAAAATTAGACCAGAACTGAAAATTGCGAATTTTCACATTACAAGTTTGCAAATTTTTTGTGATTCAATCTTTATAAAATTTTATATTTCGATAGAAATAATTCATTTATACATTTTTACCTTTCTGAACTTTTCATTTGAGAGAAAAAAAGTTCGCGGAGTACCAAAAAAAATTAAAATATTTTCAAAAAATATTGATAAAACACCATATAAAAGAGTTGCACAAAAAAGTTACATTTTTGCACAAGGCGCCGCTAATCACACTTTTTTTTGACTCGTCCTGTAATTTCCTTAATTTTTCAATTAATTGGATTAAAAAACAAAAATTTCTGAATGAGCATATTTTCCCAAGGAAATCGTTGAAATTTTTCAAAATGCGTAGTTTCCTCTTTTACATTTTCATTTTGAAATTTGTGCAAACTAATCATCTTAAAGTTTCCTGCAAAATTTTAATCATTTTATACAATTTTGTTCTTCCTCTTTTCCGATCTAATTCATATTTTTAACTCTTTTTATTTTATTTTATTAGGTGATTTTTTTATTTCTTGTTAATCTTTATCGATCTTCCCCCCCCCCCCATCCGGCATCATCCTGAGTCGAGACGGTTTGTATATATTCATTATATCACGTTCCAACTCTTAGTCGAGATCGTCTAGAGGACATCGGAGGACGGAGAGAGAGAGAGAGAGAGAGAGAGAGATATCCTTCTTCATTGTACAGCTGTCCATCCTCAGTGTACAGTGCATAGTGTACACATGTACTTGACATTCTGGACCGGCAAGTGCAACTATGGTTTTAACATGGTAAACTAACCAATCGTGTGACTAGCATGTACAGTAATGCAAATGACGATGTGATTGTCATGTACAATAATAACATTGACACTGAAAATGTGATTGAAATCCACAACAGCACTGACAGTATTAATGTGACAACCCAGAAGCGTTGTACATTTTTCAAGTGTATTTTTCAGTATTTAAAGGCCTGGATTCTTAATCGGACTTTTGTTCATGAATGTAAGGGTATTGATAATAAATATCGATTATTTTTTTATGAATTTTTGTTTAGGTACTATGAGCTTAACCTTGCATCCTGTGAATGCATCTTTATTTATAAAACCTGAAATAACCATGCCTACCTCCCCCACCCCCCTCATGTCCCGAGTACAGAGCTTAGAAAACATCGTGGATAAATCCAGCTTGACAGAGAAATGGGTTCGCTCTGTGCTTCCCGCTACCAGGAGAATCAAGGAGATCTCAAACCTTGGAACCACATTTCCTCCTAGAGGAATTACAACCCAGTTGACCGGGATGCTTGGCTCCGGTAGAATAGAGAGACAGAATAAATGTTATTCTGAACCTGATCTAACTCCATTCTTTANGTATTAAAAACTGGTCTTTTACGCCATACCAATTCTGCGTATAAACCACAGAGTGATAGAACTAGGATGAGTTTGACTTCGCTTTATTCAGAGATTTGGAATTTTCTGGTCTATTGTTTGATTTTCATCTTATGTTTGGCCTAAATGTAAACTTCATAAAAATGTTTGATAACTGATTGAAAAATGCACATTTCTTTGTTAGTCGAATGTTATTTAATGAGACGTCAGACTTCTTGTAAATAAGAAGACAAATTTTAACCAATTTTATATTAGTATTTGCCATTACAAATTTTGGCTTTTATCCAAAGTATTACGTAGTCTAAACAAAGATTAGAAAAGGCTAAAGCTCGATTGACAACGTCCTAGCCTCTCCAACAATTGATCAAATCTTAGCGCATTTTTTTTCAACTTTGAATAGTATTTTTAAAATCCTAATTTGTTTAGATGACGAAGATGATGAGGAGAATGAAGATAGTTTTGAACTGGGAGATGTTGATGATGATCATCTGTTTGAGTTCGACATGTCTCCCTCCGGAGAAATAGATGATGGCGAGAACGAGACTGAGGAGGAAGATGATGAAATCACAAAAATTGGTTCTGATCCTCCTCAGGAACGAAGACGAGCTTATTCAGTGACCTCCGACAGTTCCGGAGGCTCCTGCTCACACCGGAAGTTGGTTGAACCGGAAGAAAACTTTAGATCCGGATTTTGTATGTTTGGAAGCACTAGCTCTGGTCTTGGTAGTGATAGAAGAGCGCTTTCTCAGGTTAGTTTATTTTTCTTGATATGTTTTCATTCAAGTTTTCTTGATATGTTTTCATTCAAGTTTTCTTGATATATTCAAGTTTTCTTGATATGTTTTCATTCAAGTTTTCTTGATATATGTTTTCATTCAAGTTTTCTTGATATGTTTTCATTCAAGTTTTCTTGATAAATGTTTTCATTCAAATTTTCAGAGACTTCAGGGACGACTGTAGGGAATTTATACGGTCTGTTTCCTGATATTCATGATTTCCTTAAACTGGGTAGAACGCAAGTCGTATAAACCGTCGAAAGCTTCCATATTATTTTTTTGCCAAATAATCATTAAAAATGTTATGTCAGACCTGAAAAATAAACCGGTTAGTGTTTATAATCTTGTTCAGCATCTAGGTTTCCTAGATATAAAGTCAAATCCTTTTTGGGGGCAGCATGGACACTTTTTCAGAAGGTCGACTGGGTTTTTGCGTAGATTTATGGAACATTAGTTAGGGGCGTGCGTGTGTGAGTCCCCATATTTGTGAGGCCTCTTTTATAATTCTGTGGAAATAATCTAGTAGATACTGGAATGGTAGATTGCATAGATACTGTAATAATAGATTGCGGAGATACTGGAATGATAGTTTTAATCAATGTACAGGGGTTTATATAATATTAGAAATGGAGGACTCTACGCAGCACTTATTTTTTTGTCAGTGTCAACATTCGATGTAGGACCTTTGATATTTCTAACTGAAATTATTTAAACTAGTAGAATTCATAGTTTAAACAATCTAAGGTCTGCGACATTGGATTGCAAAGATAAATTTAATTGAAAAGGCCAGCATCATTCAAATTTACAATTCCGTGCCAATTAGATTTGATTTATGTAAGAAAAGTTCAAAATACAAATTGCAAAATCCAGGACAGAATATGACGTTATTAACTTGCATATTGCACGTAATCTGTAAATCTGATATGTTTTCAATCCTAACTCATCTTGTTGAAGATATATTGGGAAGAACAAAGTTGTTCCGAATTTTATGTGTGTAACCAGACCAATTTGATCTTCTCATACTTTTGCTTTAACAAAAATAGATGAGCTATGGGGTGACAGAGCCGTACCTGTAATGTTAATTTTTTTTTATCGGATTTATGTTGGCTAGATACGAGATATTAACTTATTAAGGTTTAGAATTAGTATATATTGGTTTTTCATAAAACATATAATATTTTTTCCCCTCGAGTATATTTGTCAATACTTTTTTTTTATATCTGTAGCATATCATCCTCAGCTGGGGGGGGGGATGTTGAGGGTGAGCAAATCTATTTATAAACTACACCGTTTGGATGGGAATGCATGATTAAGAAAGAGAATATGCATCACTTCCGTCTAATTTGAGTTAATGAACGTCTAGCACCACCCCCCGCCCCCCCCCATATTTTCCCACTTGGATCAGTCTGCGGAATTCGTTGGTTAGTAACTTAGTTATAAGATGTTCAGTATACACTGGGGCACTCTACCCTGGTGAACTTAGGGTTAGAGGGAAAATTTACCAATGGTTTTATTTATATTGGTAGGAAGTTGCATTTAACACTCATGTTTCTTAGATTATTTATCTTCCTAATTTAGGATACCCTGGAGGATGTGGATGGAGGTAAAAGTATAAATCCTGGAGAATGGAGGGATTATATAAATGAACGTCTCTCCAATGAGGGAACCAGCACTCCTACTCCCACATCCCCGGACTCCACCCACCGGTTGTCAGAGGGGTCTGCCACGCCAATTCTAGCAGTTAGTCCTATCATAGATTCCCCTCTCATCTCACCAGACAGCTTGCTAGACGGTCAGCATCCGCTGGCGGATATGGATATGTTTATTCCCTGCCTGGAGTGCAAAGCGGAGGCTGAAGCAGAGGCGGAAGCAGAAGCGGCGGCGGAAGCAGAGGCAGTGGCGGAAGTTGAAACAGATTCTCAAGAGGTTTCTCCGTCCCAGGTTTGTGAAAATAAGACAATCTCTGTCTCTGATACTCAGGACATAGGAGAAAACGTCCTTATCCTTCCTGGACGGAAAAAACTGAGCATAGGAGAGACAGAGCTGCACAGTTTATTGAGCAGCCTGGAGAAGGATCGAGGATACCCTGGAGTTAAAGAGATAGATTCTCTAGATACTACTACAGATACAGTCGGAGATATTTCTCCACTTAAACCCTCCTCGCTGGAAGACGAGTCGTTTGAAGATCGGCCGAAACTTCGCAAATGTTCATCCCTTAGAACTGGACGTACTCCTCCTGGTACCCCTGGAAAGCGGAAAATTGTTAGGTACATTTTTTCTATATTTAAAATAAAATTTAGCAGCTTTTGTTCCTATTGAAATAGTCGTCTTTGTTTTTAAATTGAGAACAGTTACGTCTGATTATAATTCTTGTATCTGGGTGCGATGTTGAGAGCGTTAACCCTGACCCCCTTGGGCACTCAGTCATCTCCCCCCCTCCCCCTCTGGTATGCATTCTATGCAGATATATTTGACAACCCTAACTTGAAACATGTTTAAACAGTATATATCTTCAAACTTTCTAGTGAGAGGGAGGGGGGATATTATCTTGAATTCTTGTCAAACCTGTTCCTCCAGTACATATCTTCAACCATATCTTCAATAACATTTCCTAAATTGTCTTCCTTTGGTTTCCATCTAAACTTCTTATTAAAATGTTCTTTTCTCCATCTTTCTTCCAAACCTTCTAATACTGCTATTCGTCCTTCATGATCTTTCCTATCCTCTGCTCATTTTAAACACCTCCCTATCAGGTTTTATCTTTTTCAACCAACCATCCAGCACTATTCTAATATTTAACAAATCTTTACTTTGAATCCTTTGGACTTTTCTGGCTATTCCAAAAGTTTTTTTTTATAATTTAAAACCTTTTCCAATTTGGAGAAGTTGGAGCTTACTAGGGCCCACCTAAACCTTGGGTCCTTCTTGGCCCCTACCCACACTTTGGACCCCATAGGGTCCTACCCAAACCTTGAATCCCTTTAGGACCATACCCAAACCTTGGACCCCTCTAGGCCCCTTCCCAAATCTTGGACCCCTCTAGGTCCCTACCCAAATCTTGGACCCCTCTAGGTCCCTACCCAAATCTTGGACCCCTCTAGAACCCTACCCAAACCTTTGACCCCTCTAGGACCCCTTTATTCATTGNGGGGGGGGGGGGGTTGCAAGTGCACATTTGTTTATATGTCTAATATACAGGGGTATTATTGGTAGGATAACTATGGTATAATAGGGGGGGTATATTTTATATTTTGGAAACTTGGTGCACCACTTAACAGAAATCAATTTATCTTTATTAATAGCCCCTCCCCTTTGAGACTACATCCCTTGTCCTCCCTTGCACTCCCCTCCCCTGCCCCCTGTGGGTCCTTCCTTATCAGCTTTCCCCCCATTTTCACCCTGGATACTATACCCAGATTCCACGGGTTAAACGCGTGATTTTAAGTCAGAATTAAGGGATGAATATATTTTCAGAATTCTCTTAAATTGAAAGAATAAGTAATTGTCTCTGTAATGTTTTGTAACCAAATACACCCGAATCATGAAATCAATGCCAAGCACGGAATCAATATTTGTATGTTTCTCGTAAAATCTAGTTTTTTTTCTAATCTTTGTTTCTCATCTTATTTTTAAGTAGTTAAAAAGAAAATAGAACTTAAGTTTTGTTTCATGATAGAAATTAAGTTCTAGCACGAAACAGTTTTCAGAAAATAGAACTCAAGTTCTACCCTGATCAGTTTTAACTGTTGCCTCTTTTATAGATTTGCTGATATATTCGGGCTGGACCTGCAGGAGGTGAAGACCTTCACAGACGAGATCCCGAAGATCCCCCGCAAGGCGTTCCAGGATCTTGATGTCGATATTAATGATTATGATATCGGTTCCCCACGTTCCAATACTCCTATTTACAAGTACAAGCCACAATCTCTCCAGGTACATAAAGTTTTAAACATCGTCTTCATTGTACATGTACTGTACTGCCTGCATCATAACAAATGTTTAGCTTTAAACATACATATTATTAAGGTTTAAATTTAAGATTAAAAAGATATTAAATTTTAGTTTTCAAAATATCAACTTAAATTTGCTAGTCCTTACATCTTTGCAGCCTGATGTCGTGGATCTTCGATATTTCAAAATATAAACTCTGGCAATGTCTATTAACCAAAGTTTGACATATCTATCTCAGGTTTACGCCTACAGGTTACCAAGATATATATTTTCTTAGTTCTCTGTTCATATATTCAAGATAAAGATTAATTAAAATTATTATTTTTTAGATGCCAAACTCAAATTTACGGTACCGAAACTGAAAAAACAGAAATTTTTATTTGGTCAATTTACTTTGTTCACCTAATTGCGTCAATATTTTTATTTTGACTGATCAATTGCTAAGCGCAGAATTATCATGTCATATTATTATCTCTTTGCAGCCCTTTGTCAAAGACCTTTGATATGTCAAAGTTTAAATTCATGTATTTTGTCTAATATACTACATTATCCAACAAATCTGCTTGAATCCAGTTTCTTTGTCAGAACTTTGCATCAATCCATGTAACTGTTTATTGCTGCAAAATCATTGTTAAAATATTATGCCAGACATAATAAAATCCCTAATCCCTATATTTAATTTTATAGAATATATTTATTTACGCAGTGCACTGGTGACCCAATTCTAACAGTGCATTTATTGAGAAAAATGTTAACATTCCCATAAATTACAAACAAAGCATCAAAATAGATTAACCAAAGCTTTTGAAAAAAAGAGCTTAAAGGAACAAACTGTGGCAAATTTTTGAAGAACAAAAATTAGTTTATCATTATATAGAACGACTTAGGTTTACAATAAAAAAATTATGTTATAAATGAACAAACTATAATTTTAAACAATTTTTGGACAAAATAGTCGTGTGCACAGAGAACAGCTCGAGTATTTGTTTAAAGTAAATATCGAGAAACCCTCTTTTATTAAGTAGAGAATTACAAATTGTAAACCAAAGCTGAGACTTGATTTAGTATTGATCATTTTAAGTCTCAAGTATGGACAGGGGACATCCCAGAAAGTCTTGAGATGATTTGAACAGTTATTAATTTTTTATTGAACAAATTACATGAAAAAAAAATTCTTATGATATTTATGATTATTTAATGATTAATTATGCAGGGTGTTGGATCCACCAGCAGTAGCACTACAGCTCTAGTTCCGATGTTCACCCAGCCCGGGTCCTCCACCTCCTTCTACGACCTCGTGAGGGAGAAGAAGGTCTGCTTGGAGAACGCATTCATGGAGGACCCCACCACCATCTGCGGGGTCGTCAGGGTTCTCAACATCAGCTTCCACAAGTCCGTTGGCGTCCGTTGGACTAGGAATGACTGGAGCACACAGAATGACATCCAGGCGACCTATATCGACGGGTCAAGTGATGGTGTCACGGATAAGTTCTCTTTCCGGCTCCGATTGGGGTTCCTACCAGTAGGGAGCAGGGTTCAGTTTTGTCTCCGGTTTGATAGCTCCGGGAGCGAGTACTGGGATAACAACGGAGGAGCAAACTATGTTTTTCAGGTAAATTTGAATTTCAACCGACTTGAGACCAAAACTTTTGAATTTTGAATCTGTAAAAAAACGCAACAACAGAGTTTTATTTCAGATCGCGGGACACAGCTAATCCTTTCTAATTATTTCTTAATTTGCTCTGGGAGATTTTTTTCTTTTTTATTAAACTCAAGATCTTTCATTTAAAAGTTTGTGCTGTTGATGTTGTGTTCAGTAGATTTAGCTCAGCGCTATCCACACTAAAGGTCGTCGTCAGTTTATGTATATATTTTTTTAGACTTCAATTTCTCGGAAAGATTTATTATTTAAAATATTAATATTTCACCAGTGAAATCTGATAAACATCAGCTGTCAACTCTTTACTAAGTAAAACAAGGGTTGTATAAAAAATGCGCAATGTTTACATTTAGTAAACTTTTTTATCGGCGACCATATTGTGTTACTAGAAAATCCAGATAAGATTTAAAGATACCTAGCAAGATTATTTTCTGTTTCTTGTTTCCTCACATGATTTAGAAAGTCACAAGCTTGTGTTGATCAACTTTTTCTGCGGTCGAAATACTTTTGCGTAATTAGTTCAACTATTTGAGAAAATTTCTTCCAAAAAGGTTACTTTGACAGGACTTAAAGGGACTTGAAACGTAAATTCAATTGACGCTCCAGGCTTAGATGGCAGTTGTCCGATTTGCATCGCTACATAAACCTTTGTTTGTGCGAAAATGGCAAAGCCATCAATGTTTCTCTATTTGAAATTTGATTATTTTATTTGTGGTTTCTCTTCAAAAAAACTTGCAGATTTCTGCTTACAGAAAAGATGTATTCGATTGTTAGAATTATAATCTCTTTTCAATCTAGAAAATCACGATATCTTCTACATTATTTATTAGATAAAGAATTAAAGGTACAAGTGAATGGGAAGATTCACTTCTTTATATGGCTAGTCAGTCCTTTAAGTTCGGATGCAAAAAAGCTAAAGTTTGTTGTTCATTGATTTTATCACTCTCAAGAATTTTGTTTTCTGATGATTTATTTGAATTGAACTAACGCAGAAGGGTCTGAAATAGATGATTTCCAGTAATATAACTCACTTCTAAATTTTTATGAATTTTGTTGCTAGATAAGTCCGATTGTTATTGTTACCCAGAATTCTACATCTGGCCAAAATTCGTAGAAAAATTTTAATCTCCGTTCAATGTCATTCGTAGTTGAAGCTTAAATGCTGCAAGGGGTTTAGGAAAACAATGTATACGTGCTAAATGTGATGCGACCGATATTACAGAGTGTAAAACCAAGATTTGGCGGATTTTGATTTCTCCGGACTGGAGTAAAAGCTTGATGGAGTTATAAACGTCAAATTGAAAGCTAATATTATGTTTGTTCAGGTGTTTTTAAACTCTAACTCCCCTGGAGGAACAGGAGGTGTCTCCTACAGGAGTAGTCCTCTTAATATGTCCAGGAACACTTCTAACTCCTCAGTATCGTCCTTCCACTCCCTCCAGTCTCCCTCACAACACGGAGACGATCCTTGGCTCAGGTACATGTAAAGTACATGCTAGCTCAGGATGTACCCGTATTACAGCTCAGGATGTACCCGGATCCTAGCTCAGGATGCACCTGTATCCTAGCTCAGGATGTACCCGGATCCAATCTCAGGATGCACCCGGATTACAGCTCAGCGTGTAAAACAGTCCCCCACAGATTGTACACAAACTACGCATGGAGATCTGAAGAGATCTCCTGGAACAGTCCAGAAAATTGAACGGAACTTTTGATCAATTAAATTTCGATAGATCCTGGTTTGTGATTTTTATTAATACACAAGAGATAACCATCGGTCAGAACTAGGCATTTATACTAATGCAAGCTATAGTGTTGGTGCTAGTGCTATATGTTTTTATAGATACATAACTATTATAAATTATTTATATAAAAACCATGTGCCATATATTGAAGATGTATTGAATGATGAAAAAAAAGTTTTTAACCAAGATTTTTAAACTGAAATACGCTCATTGAAATTTTATGGTTTTGCTTCAAGTCGTTAGTTCTCTTTAGCAATAATATGTGTGTGGGGGGGGGGGGGGGTTTTTTTTTTTGGTTTGTTTATATGTCTAATGGGGTCGTAAATATGAATATTTATTTTTCGTATATTATAAGATTTTGTCCCCTCATCAAAGTCTTTATAGAAAATATTGTATTTAACATTGTCAGGGATAGAGATAGCTTAATTATGGATTTTCATCCAGAAATTAAGCATTTCATCCAAAAATTGGATAATTCAGACTGATCTACTATTTAATTTTTGACTAAATGAACCGTTTACTATGGATTTTGGGTGAACATTTTTAATCTAAAATAAAATTTTGACTTACCAATATGTTCCTCCAGGTTCCTATATAGTATATATATATAAATATTATTTGATATATTCGCATTTGCAAGATTAATATCCAATCTGTAATTCTGAATATTACCGAGGTTGGTTATGAAGACATATCTTGATGTTTACACAAAGATGCTGGTGGTCAGATCTTGCATGATCTGATCTTGGGTTGTGATGATAGTTTTAGGATATAAACAAGATGTATTTATTTCAACTCGAGTCCTGATATTTATGATTCGTGCTAAATATATGATAATTCTTACAGTAATCATAGATTCTTAATTGAGAGAACCAAGATTTTAAAGGGAGTGTATGAGGGTTGAACTGAGAATGTAGTATTGTGCTAGTAAAAGTTAAAAGTGATCGAGTTTTTGTCTCGTCAATTACTTATCCCAATATATCCTCTACATCATTGGGTTGCAAAGATATGGGTATTAGAAAATCCAAGTTTGTGGCGAAAACTCAATTTCCTTAAGAGAATGTCATTATAGCTGTAATAATTTTCGAGACATTTGAACATTTTATAAAGATCTAATCATCTGAAAT
Source organism: Eurytemora carolleeae (assembly GCF_000591075.1). Lineage (NCBI taxonomy): Eukaryota > Metazoa > Arthropoda > Copepoda > Calanoida > Temoridae > Eurytemora > Eurytemora carolleeae. The sequence continues at coordinate 159,405 of NW_019396025.1, forward strand.
AGTTGTAAATTGTAGTGCAAAAAACTAGGCTTATAGGGCGATTCATACCCATCTTTTATTTCAATTGTAAACATTTTCTCTTTGAATACATAATACAAAAACAGCAAAAAATTTCGCGGAATTAAATAAAAAATCGTAGATTTTCAAAAATCGAATTTTGTTAGAGGTACATTTTTAAAAATTCGATAATCCATAAACCTTCCCTGGAGTCATGTAAGGTCCCACAAAAAATTTTGGGCCCCATCGGTTTAGCCGTTTTGACGATACAAAGAAACAAACATACAGACTCCCAAGACAAGAAAAGTATAGATGTAAATGTGTACTGTGTATTTCTGCAGATCAAAATCTTGAATTTAACTTGAAAAATATGTTGTTGTGTACTGTGTATTTCTGAATTTCTGCAGATTAAAATCTTGAATTTAACTTGAAAAATCTGTTGTTGTGTACTGTGTATTTCTGCAGATCAAAATCTTGAATTTAACTTGAAAAATCTGTTGTTGTGTACTGTGTATTTCTGCAGATCAAAATCTTGAATTTAACTTGAAAAATCTGTTGTATCTCACTCAAATCTGAGAGTTTAACAGTTACTAAAATGTTTTCTTCTCCAGTTAAGGCAAAGGAAGCTTAAAATAGGTTTTATTTTGATAATATTTGTAGCAAAAGAGAAAATATACAAATAATTTGTAAATTTTGTGTGTAAAGAAAAATGCTCAAGATCACATAGTTTTTAGATATTATATGGAGTGGATCGACGTTAATAGGGAAAAAAAGCTAAAGAAATTTACACCAATCGCGGGTAAACAGCGGGAGTAATGCAGGTAAAAAAAATTTCCATAACATAATGTGTACTGCAATTTCTGGAAGTAATGTAAACAAAGCTTAGCCTGAGTGTGTTTATATTCCCCCCATACTGCACTGCAGTACACGGTGTGGGATTTCCAGGTACAGGGTCAGAACTTACCCACAAAGGATGAGACTTCAGAGTCCATTTCCTTGAATTGAGAGTTCCTTGTTGTCCAAATCTAGATTATTTCTGTTAATCATTCAATAAACCATTAAAATACACCATTGAATGCAGAAATCAAAAATCAAGATTAAAATCTTCATATTTTTGAGTTTTGGGTCATCTTTACAGTCTCATCCTTTGTGGGTAACCCTGTAAATTCCTTGTTCGAGATTATGTTCTATAAGTCAGGTTTCCCTGATCCTGAGTCTCATGTCTGTAAACGTGAGATTGTATTACAGGCCGCAGCCTCAGTCTCTCAGACAGAAAAACTTACAAGTGGAGCCATATAATTTAACCGGGCATACTGTTACTAGGCTCAACCCTGTGCACTCACACGTGTCAGTTTTAAAGGGAATGACCGGCCGAGGCGAAATAGGGCATTTGTGTATGGGGGCACATTTTGCGCGGTAATAGAAGTTGGACTGAAAATGCATTATTGTGGACATTTTGTTTAAGGAATCAGTTGAGACCAATTATACGTTTTAAACGGTGTATATTTGTTCAACAAGAGTGAAAATTCAATCTTTAAAATCATCATAGATTGTTCACTTTTGATGACTTTAAGAATCTGTTTTTAAAAAGTTATTCAATGACGACCACGGAAATGTAGTAAAAATTTTACAGTAAACTTATTGTTTAGGAGAAGGTTGATAAAATAAAAATTTACTATTATCACGAAAATAAGTAATCTTATTCAGTTATTGGTTTCTGTAATGTCTCATTGTTCACCCATGATTTTGGCCCATGATTCTCTCAACGGAAGGATGTTCAGTTACTTTACGTCCCTTGGGACAATTAATTAAAATTAAGAACCACTGGGAAGTTTTCTTTAAATTCTCTAAGGCCAATAAAATTGTGTACAGTACTGTATCGGGATTTTCAAGATTTACTTAACCACGGGTTCCCTCGACCAATTTTGCCTACAAAACATCCCTCGCTACTCTTTGTCTGCTTTGTAAGCAAAATTGGTCTTGGGAACCCTTGGTAAAATAAAATTCCCTTAACTTTCTTGTAAAATAGTTGTAAATAATAAATAAAATATAATTACGGTATTTAAAACCTTGTATTGCAATATCTATTGATGGGCAAAAATAGATTTTTCTCAACTCAATTATTATCTGTTATTAATACAAAAAACCAGTACTTTCAAACTTATTTTTGAGTTTAATCTGGTTACAATTATATGTTACATGTATTGTATAGTACTGCAATATCTAACATTTATGTGTAATGGTATTAACACTTTTTATCTTCTACTCGTTCTACTGCTATTACTCGGCCTAGAAACAAGGCATGGTTAAGGCTTCGGTTAGTAACCATGGGTAGTAATATAAACCCACATTTTAATGCACTGAAAATGGAATAACAAAAAGTGCAATTAAAACCATTGCATTAAGTGATTCTCACAAAATTGCAGAAAAAGAAATTGACTTTCAAGCTCAAAATATGATCGTAAATGAAACATTGCATAAAGTGATTCTCACAAAATTGCAGAAAAAGAAATTGACTTTCAAACTCAAAATATGATCGTAAATGAAACACAGACTTTTACAATACTAGGCTTTTAGGGCGCTTCGCGCCCATCTTCTATTTAAATTGCGAACATATGTTCTTTTTGTTTACATTTTAAAACAAAGAAGAAGAATATTTTGCGGATTTTAAAAAAAATCGCGGATTTTCAAGAATTTTAATTTTCACAAATTAAAAACCTTTAAAACACATTTTTTTAAAAATTTTTATCATTCATAAACCATCCCTGTGGTCACGTGATGTCCCACAAAAAATTTGTGCCCGATCGGTTCAGCCGTTTTGACGTTTATTGGATACAAACAAAACAGACAGACAAGCCAAATTTATATATAGATGCTCAGAGACCCATTTTAATTATTAATTTTACTTAAAACCTATTTTTCTCTATAAACATCATCAAATCTTTTTATTTCTGTTGAGAAAATATTGAACCGTTGTTGAACTTCTAATAGACAACTAAATAAATTAGTTTTTACAAAAGATGACAGTTTTCCGCAATATTAAACTTTTAGAAATTTTTTATTTTGTCCGGAATTTAAAACTTTTAATAATTTTTACTCTTTTGTTGTTTTGTGAAATAAACAACATGGACAAGGAAAACTAATGTTCAACACAAATTATTTTCATAAATTTTTTTCTTGAAAAATGCTCCAGAAAAAGACGTGAATTTTCAATAGTTTTAAGCAGTTTAAAGTTTCGACGGGTAAAACCGGTTTAATATGAATTTTGCATGATATTCTACAGCTAACACAAACCTTACAATATAAATCCATCAAGCGGATACAATATTCTACAGCTAACACAAACCTTACAATATAAACCCGTCAAGCGGATACAATATTCTACAGATGTAAGATCTGTAGATCTTTATAAACTAATGTGTGTTCACCCTGTTCAAAGTCGAGAAGTTCTCCAGCTTGTCCTACAGAGAACCCCAATCTTCAAGCAACTAATCCTACAAATCTCTACAAATACATTGAATCTACCATTATCTATCTTACCATTCTAACTACCAATCTAAGATTTAATGTAAACCTTTTCTAAAGCCTATTTTATATTCTTGAAATTGAGTCTGATTTTCTATTTTCGCACATGTCTTTAAACAGAACTGTAAAATATTTATATTTATAAAATATGTATAGATTTGTGATAATTGTAATTCTTCCCTCAAAAGTTCCGTGCATGCCTCCACGCAATGAACCAGGTAATTAATTATGAACACTAAAAGTTGAGCTTAAAAATTATCCTGAATTCTCACAACCACTTCAACAACTCTTATGCTAGGCTGGCTTTGAGTTCCTGTTGATCTAGAGCTTTAACCTCTCCGCTGACTTGCAGAGCTAAACCTATCCGCATTCTTGGTCTCTGGGATGAAGATGCTCTACTCTCCTCTCACCTACTAATCTTGACACCCTGTGCCTTGGGTAGTTCATGAATTCTCTACGTATACAAGACTCCAGTCTCAACGGAGTTCGAGTGTTCCTCTATCTTTGGTCGCTTGGTGAGTTCTCTACATACAAGACTCCAATCTCAACGGAGTCCGAGTGTTCCTGTGTTCATGTGGATACAATGTTCTACAGAGCTAACACAAACCTTACAGTATAAACCCGTCAAGCGGATACAATATTCTACAGAGCTATAACACCAACCTTACCATACCCGTCAAGCGGATACAATATTCTACAGAGCTATAACACCAACCTTACCATATAAACCCGTCAAGCGGATACAATATTCTACAGAGCTATAACACCAACCTTACCATAAAAACCCGTCAAGCGGATACAATATTCTACAGAGCTATCACTAACCTTACAATATAAACCCGTCAAGCGGATACAATATTCTACAGAGCTAACACCAACCTTACAATATAAACCGGTCAAGTGGTTACAATATTCTACAGAGCTAACACAAACCTCTTACAATTTAAACCCGTCAAGCGGATACAATATTCTACAGAGCTAACACAAACCTTGCAATATAAATCCATCAAGCGGATACAATATTCTACAGAACTAACACCAACCTTACAATATAAATCCATCAAGCGGATACAATATTCTACAGAGCTAACACCAACCTTAACATATTAACCAGTCAAGCAGATACAATATTCTACAGAGCTAACACCAACCTTACAATATAAATCAGTCAAGTGGATACAATATTCTACAGAGCTAACACCAACCTTAACATATTAACCAGTCAAGCAGATACAATATACTACAGAGCTAACACAAACCTTACAATATAAATCCGTCAAGTGGATACAATATTCTACGGAGCGATAACACCATCCTTACCATATAAACCAGTCAAGCGGTTACAATATTCTACAGAGCTAACGCCAACCTCACAATATAAACCCATCAAGCGGATACAATAGTCTACGCAGCTAACACCAACCTTACAATATAAACCCGTCAAGCGGATACAATATTCTACAGAGCTAACACCAACCTTACAATAAAAACCCGTCAAGTGGATACAATATTCTACAGAGCTAACACCAACCTTACAATATAAACCTGTCAAGCGGATAAAATATTCTACAGAGCTAACACCAACCTTACCATATATAAACCCGTCAAGTGGATACAATAGTCTACAGAGCTAACACAAACCTTACAATATAAACCCGTCAAGCGGATACAATATTATACAGAGCTAACACCAACCTTACCATATATAAACCCGTCAAGTGGATACAATAGTCTGCAGAGCTAACACCAACCTTACAATATAAACCCGTCAAGCGGATACAATATTATACAGAGCTAACACAAACCTTACAATTTAAACCGGTCAAGCGGATACAATATTCTGCAGAGCTAACACCAACCTTACAATATAAACCCGTCAAGCGGATACAATATTCTGCAGAGCTAACACCAACCGTACAATATAAACCCGTCAAGCGGATTTAACTGGTTGGTCCCTATCCTTTAGAACATTTATCTTTCGATCACAATGTGATCTATTGCACATTTTTTTTTCGGCCTTTATCTTTAAAACTTATCATTGAAAGACAGCTTTCTAGGTTTAAAGGTTGTTGTATTTTAGACCAACACATGATAGTATTCAAATAAAAGAAACCGAATGCATCCCGCCCTGGTTAGTCCGGGGTAGATTTATATATATGGCTTCTTTAGTTTATCTCTATATTAGCAATTTTTAATCTTCTTCAGAGCGTGTGTAGGGAAAAAGTGCTAAAAGGCTGGATAAAATGGATCTGTCAATCATTAAGATAATAATTACAATGATGATTACAATAATGATGATGATAATAATAATAATAATGATTACAATAATGATAACAATAATAATAATAAAATTGTAATAATAATAATAATGATAATGAAAGTTACAATTATAAAAAATAGATAAGGTATTCCACAAAAGTTTCATGTAATTGTTTCTAAAGTTTTTATTTCAGACACAGATTTTAAACAGTTGTAAAATCATTTCAAAATAATTTCAAATCGTGAAATTATTTATTTTTATTTTCTCTTCTTAACAAAGTAAATACATCAAGTTTCTTTAAACTTATGTTGAACATCTTTTATAAGCATGTTATTTTATGAAAATATATATAATATATATATATATATATGATCTATAAACCGGCTCTAAGATATACAATATAAATATATATCTGATCTTTAAACCGGCACAGCGACCTGTTGTTACTAAGGGTGAATTACCAAGCCCCTAGAAACTTAAAAAATCACTTTGCTTACTCGTGAGCTGATCACGTTTACAGAGTTTGGATATGTACTTATGTACAGAGGTTGACAGGATATTTACTCATGTACAGAGGTTGGCAGGTTATTTACTCATGTACGTAGGTTGACAGGATATTTACTCATGTACAGAGGTTGACAGGATATTTACTCATGTACAGAGGTTGACAGGATATTTACTAATAAACAGAGAATAATAGGATATGTACTCAGTACTCATGTACAGATGTTGATAGGATGTGTACTCATGAACAGAGGTTGACAGGATATTTACTCATGTACAGAGATTGACAGGATATGTACTCATGTACAGGGGTTGACAGGATATGTACTCATGTAGAGAGGTTGACAGGATACGTTCACTCATGTACAGAGATTGACAGGATACGTACTCATGTACAGAGGTTGACAAAATATGTACTCATGTATAGAGGTTTACAGGATATGTACTCAAGTACAGAGTTTGACAGGATATCTACTCATGTACAGAGGTTGACAGAATATGTACTTTTTTAAAGAATGTTCAGAGGTTGACAGGATATGTACTAATGTACAGAGGTTGACAGAATATTTACTCATGTACAGAGGTTGACAGGATATGTACTAACGTACAGAGGTTGACAGAATATTTACTCATGTCCAGGGGTTTGAAAAATAAATAATATTGCTTCAAATCAATTCTTTAACGATGTTTGGTGATTTTTCATGATCAAATCAGGCAGACGTCTCAACCTTCTGTTATGCAACAACAGTATCTAACGCTTGAGGCTAGTTTTTCGGGTTTTTTAAATCTTAGTATTTTTAATACTTTCAGGGAGTTAGAAAATTTAACCAAGAGGTTCAAAAAGAAATTCTCAAAAAATAAATACTAATGTAATAAATATCTGTATCACTAGATTCTGTAAACCTAAACTACGTTGTACATTATAAACTATTTACGTTTGTAAACTTCTACTCAAAACCCATTATTCATTTGAACTGCGCTTCAAATGAATAAATAGCATGATTAGCTTTATCGGTACCAGGACAAACGTCGGACCCACAAACGTCGGACAGTACAAACATAAGACGTACAAACGTCGGACAGTACAAACGTCGGACCAGTAAAAACGTCGGACTGTACAAACGTCGGACAGTACAAACGTCGGACCAGTACAAACGTCGGACCAGTACAAACGTCGGACCAGTAAACACATCGGACCAGTGCAAACGTCAGACTGGTACAAACGTCGAACCAGTACAAACGTCGGACAGGTACATTTGTAAGGAAAAACGTCGGACTAAGGAGGAAAAAAATATATTTGAATTTTCAGATTAAAATTCTTGTAAATTCGCAATTTTCTCTCAAAAAAATTTCCAATTTTTTTTGTTAAAAATTCATAATCTCACAAAGTCTGGATACATGGACGAGGAGACTGCTAACTATATTGAGGTCAAGCAGGGGGGACGGCACCTATTTGATTCAAATCAGTTTGAATATAGGGTTACAAAGAAGAAACCCAACCAATGCATTCAAGGATTAAACTGTATGATCTTGTAGAATTCATAGTTTGAAATATCTATGGTCTACAACAAAGTTGCAAAGATATAGGCATTAAACTGTATGATCTTGTAGAATTCATAGTTAGAAAGTTTTTAAAGCAATGGTCTATTCAAAATCTACCAAGTCCGACGTTTTTTCTTATAAATGTACCCGTCCGACGTTTGTACTGGTCTGACGTTTGTACTGGTCCGTCGTTTGTGCGTCCGACGTTTGTACTGGTCTGACGTTTGTACTGGTCCGACGTTTTTGCGTCCGACGTTTGTACTGTCCGACATTTCTGGCATCCGACGTTTGTGCGTCCGACGTTTGTACCGCTTTATCATGTGATATATAATGATATACATCTTAAATGCGCCTATTTTAGCTGTGCTGCAAATACTTAACATGATTATCTTCATCATGTGATATAGATAACCAAATAGAAATTGTAATTAGGTCTATTACTTTAACTTGTAACATATAAACCTCAAATACATCAGTAAATATAGAGACTCCGTACTGTTTACTGCGAGAGAGCAATTGTTCCCTGTTTTGATAAACAGGTTGAGGATCATGCCCATTGGTAATTGATAGTTACAAGCTTCTGATTGATATTGATAGCTTACAAGATCATGCCCATTGCTTTGGCATTGATAGATTTAGAGCTTGTGTCCCTGTTGACATTGATAGATGGTCCTTTTTGAAAAATACGAGCTGAGATCATGCCCATTGGTTTGGCATTGATAGCAACCCAGAATTTGTATATTCTCAGAACAGCTGTATTCTGATATTACAAATGTCAATTTAGTTTTTGCGTCGGACAAAAAAATTAATAATAGTGATAATTTTAGAATAAAATAAGTGCAATTTTATATGTTCTTTAGTTTCTGTCTATACACGTTTTTATTTAATCTTGTAAAACTTGTCAACCAATATGAGAAAATTTTGTTTTCCTTCTTATATTTGACACTTGTGACGTCCTGTAAAATTGGTCCATTTCTCTGTTGCCACCTAATGTACTTGATAATCTATTTGATTTGTACTATACTTGTGAACTATATGTACTATACCATGAACTATATGTACTATACCGTAACTTGATGCTGGTGCTCCAACAAATTTTGTTAGAGGAAAATTTAAAAAAAAATAGAGTCATGAGATTAATGAGTGATGACATACACCTTTTAGAATAAAACACAAGAAAGCATTGCAAAGCATGTGATATCTGTGTATGGCAAGCTAAATTTATGTAATGGTGCATCAAACACATTGTATAGTTGTAAAACTTTAACTCATGCACTGTAGTCTCAATAATCTCAAATAGATTTATTTAAAACCTGCAATAGAATGCAGGTATAATAATATTAAATGACAAAGTTAATAAAATTAAATGACAATGTATTACGTAGTTCAATGTTTAATAATGCAACCTACTAGATTTCAATGTTGGAGTAAAAAGGAGCGATAAGGGTTTGATGGAATAGTTTAAAACATTTGTAAAAACTTCTAAAAATCATAAACCTGGTTGTTTAAATAGAATTAACTATTGATTGCAAAGTTATTTGTGGATTTGATCTTTCACTTAGTGAAACGTTTCACGGTTTGTTATTTTCTTTTTGTCGGAGAGCACAGATAAATTGAAATGAGACTTGCTTTGGTCTGGTTTCTCTGAGAGGGTTTTGGCAAAGACGACTTACAAGAGGAGGGGGGGGAGGTTAGAAGTTGTATTTATGGTTAACATCTGATATTTTTATGAGTATATATGTATATATATTCTGCACGAATGTAAAAGGCGTCTTTTTATTCTCTTACCAAAAAGATTAAACAAAATCAGTATAAAATAGACAAATATTTTATCATCTTGGGCTATAGAAGAGAATAAAACATTCCTGATTTATTCTGATGAAAAATGTTCAATCACGAGCCAGCCACATGTGCCATATTAAACAATGTATCACATACATTAATAAATGCATCACATAAAAGAAACAATGAATCGCAAAGATGAAACAAAAAGTTTCATAAAAACAATATATCACATAGTACATACACGAAAAACTGTATCAGATGCACGAAACAATGTTTTACATACATAAAATATCGCAAATGAATCGCATACATGAAACAATGTATCATATACATAGAAATTGTCACATACATGAAACAATGTATCACATACATAAAAAATTGTCACATACATGAAACAATGAATCACATACATTAAAAAACTGTATAACATGCATAAAAAATTGTTATATACATGAAACAATGTATCACACAAACATTAAAAAATGTATCACATACATAAAAAATTGTCATATACCTGAAACAATGTATCACATACATAAAAAATTGTCATATACATGAAACAATGTATCACATACATAAAAAATGTATCGCACACATTAAACAATGTATCACATATTTAAAACAATCAAATACATGAAACAATGTATCATATACATAGAACAATGTATCACATACATGAAAAAATGTATCACATACATTAAAACAATGTATCACATATAGGAAACAATGTATCACAGATAGGAAACAATGCAGCACATATAGGAAAAAATGTATCACATACATGAAACAATGTATCACATACATTAAACAATGTATCACATACATTAAACAATGTATCACATCCAACAAACAATAGTCCCATGTAACAATGTATTGTAGCCATAACAAAAACGTATCCATGTGCAATGTAAAAATTACATACATTAAACCAGCAATGTTGCTGCAACAGGAAAATGTGTATGATTTGCGTAAATTATCTATTGCGCTATCTAATCATTCAGGACTATCTTTCCATCAGACAATGTATTCGATGTATTTGATAAATGAAACATTATCAGAACATTATTACATATATTAACTGCGCAGTATGGTATTGTATGTATACGTGATAATTCTAGAAAGGTAGAAAGGTGCATCTCTACTACCCTCCCTATGCTAGAATGGCAAATTCCTGCATATTTGCCCCCCCCCCCCCGAGCCCCTACACCATTTCTCAATAATTGCCATACCTCTACTCGTAACAATGTGGCATTCTACATCATCAGCTGTACAAGGTACATGTGCCAACATCAAGAGTAAGAATTAACTTTGTTTTTGTACAGTAGGAACTAAAAATCAATGTCGTCTTTGTTCTTCCTTTTATTTAAGAATGTCGACAAGGATTTTGTAGGTGTTTCAACTAATAACCCTTTAGAAATGTTTAGACAATTACAATTACAAAATTCTAAACTACATTTCTTAAATCAAGAATAAACAAGCTACAAAATTCCTCTGTTTTTTGGTTTTCTGACTTTTAAAAATCAAAAGTTTTTGTAGAACTTAAAAAGATATTGCGGACGGTTGCGCAACTTGAGGGGCTGGGGTGAGAGGTGAAGATAGGCTGTGAACGTATAAAATGCCTTTTTTTGCTGAAAAATAGGTAAATTTTTTGATTAACATAGGTATGTATGGTAGTAAGCAGATACTTTTCTTATAAAACTATAAGATTTTTTTGTAAAATCATGATAAAAAAAAAATATATTTAGCACACTACCACCGACAAGTTGAAACTTTTTTTTCAACATTTATTCAATAATTTATTTTTCAATTCCCCACTACCCTCACTACCACCGACAAGTTGAACCTTTTTTATCAACATTTATTCAATAATTTTTTTTTTCAATTCTATTTACCTCACATAAAGCTAATGTGAAAAATAAGGCATTTTATACATATACAGAGATAGGCTAGCCCCACTGACGAAAACATGTTCACAAAAAAGCGCTGTTTTGAGGATTTTAAGTAAAATAACAGCATTTTCTAGTCGTTGAAGGGTTGGCTCTGTGCTCAATAATATACCAAATTCTTATAATAACCATGAAACGACATGAGTAAATTAATTAAACATGTGCGAAGCGCTAAAAAATGTCAGTTCTTCTAGTGTCTTTTAATGTATTTTTTTGTGTTTGTTAATCCCTGGCTTAGTCATATTCACTATGACTAAGTCATAATTCATAATAGTCTTTCTGATCGAAGTCCCTCTATCCTTGTTTGCCAGTAGGGGCTTATCCCTGTTTTCCTCTTATAGTCTGCAAAAGTCCTAATAGTCCAAATAAGAAATAAGAAAAATGTTGGTATTTTTTTCTTGATTGACAAAATTTTATTAGAGATGGTCCACAATCATGATCAAGCTGGAGTCAAGTGAGGGGGGAGGGCGAGAGGGGGGCGAAATATGCTGAGGGGAGGGGGTGGGGCGAAACTCGGTTCGCCCTCCCCCCTAGTTGCGCCACTGATTGCGGAGAAGAATGACTCCTGGTTTTACTGTTACATAATTCCAATAAATAGTAAAATGCAATTAAAATTTGCACATAGAGGATTTTTTTCCTTTCTCTTTCTAAAGTTGTTAACTCGGTCAGCCATTTAATTCTGTAAAAGCTCATTAATTACAAAAATCGATGATATAAAGTATTTTTATGGCAACATTAGATCGTTTTTCAATAATTCAGTTTTTTTTTTAACCTTTGTAACAGGAACAATATCAAGAACTGACGAGGCGGGTCAACCCAGACCGAAATATATTTTCAATAAATGTGGAACTAACATCTACTCTTTTACTGTATAGAGGTTTGGTCCATCACCATCACCGGATTTTAAATTTTTGTTGTAAGTTTGGTTATGTACAGTGGTCGTCGTATAAATCAATACAATGAAGACGACTTTTTATTTCGATTTCGATTTCTACCAAGCCTTGAAACATATTGATTCATATAAAAATAATATAAAGAGACGCTGTCAATTAACAGCCATCTACTCTTCAAATGTTTGTTTGGCATACCCTAAATCTCTGTTCTAAATTCTTTATTTTTATTTCTATCTTCTTAACAATATTTTTATTGTTCCTTAGATTATGTTTTGGGGCATGTCTGAAACTCCTAGTTTTTTTTTGTTTGTTCCAGGCTGGCTTAATAGTCAATATTCCTGTTATTGGTCCCATTTTATTGTTCTTTTGTTCCTCTTTTGATGTTCCTGGAGTTCTTCCTTTTTTGTTCCTGACTCACCCAACCCAGCATTAGTTTCATTGCCTTGTTCCTTTCTTTTAAAGAAAACCTATAATAATCCTTGTTTTTTTTTTCTTTTTCGACCTTGTTCCTTAAATCCTAAATTGATCTTCTTACCTTTGTTCCTTATTTTAAGTTCGACACGTTCTTTGTCATAATTCCTTCAAATAACTTGACAAAGTGGTGCAACTACACAAATGATTAAATAACTCAAGAAAATATATTTAAGCAAATTGGAAACAATTTTTGCCTCAAAACCTCAAGGGGGGGGGGGGCGAAGGTACCCCCCTTTTCGTAGCCGCCCTTGTTTTTAAAGTTAATTATCAATAAAAGTTTTGTTGTAAGCAGTCTTTTGCTTGGATTCCACTGGGTTCGGGCAGGGTTCTGCTAGCTACATGGGTTCGAACAGGATATTGCTGGGGCTCATGTCTGCATGGACCCCACCGTCTTCCTCCTTAGGTCTGATGTGATTGAGCGTGTACCGTTAATGGTCATCCATGAATTATATTCATATTTTACGGAAGACGACATTGTTGATCTGCAGTGCACACACTTTCAAATTACCATGACTTAAACACTTCATGAACTTAAATATAGAGACGATAATACATTGACCCGACATTGACGCATAGGAGGCGAGGTTGTAGGGGAGTTGAGGGTCTTGCATTTATGTGCAAGTAAAATTGCGTTGGAACTCTGAGAATGACAGAGTCCCCCCGGCCCCAACTGTGATTTAAAGTTCTCACGCTCTCAAGCAAAAATCGATGAGAATTTTACCAATTACTTCTTAAAAACCAAAGCATAAGTACAATTGCTTTACAGTGGTAAAATGTGCATGTAGAGGGCTACATAAAATCATAAGTGCAAGTTTTAGAGCGGTAAAATCAAAGCCCAAGGCGTTGCGACACTTCAAAGTTGACCCTGTCTTAAAAATTGATGAGACTTTTTAATAAGCTGAATCTATGTGGGCCCCGCATCTCCTTTTAAGTACTCATTCTATTTTCACTGAACATTTTGTAGAATTGTGCGTATTTATTAAACTATTTTTAGCCTGATTTTGTAACTTGTAATTGGGAAGATTTTAATAACTTGTTTGTGAACTTAGTTTAAAGTTTGCTTAATGTTATATAGTAGTAAATATAGAAATTTTTATCAATATACAGTTAAACCCTAAATAAGCCATACATCGAAAGAATTCATAAAATGTCATACAGGATGGAAAACTTCTTTCGGATTCATTTGAGACATATTAAACTTTTTAAAGATCTGTAAATCCTGAGTTTGAGCGCAAATTCGACGTTCAAAACTCCTGATTTGGGTGTGGATACGTTTTCAGAACTGGACAATAATTGTGCAGAGCCACTTCAGATTTATTTGGGATGTGCAACGATAGATTAAAAAAAATTATCTTGGAAAGGAAAGGAAAACATTTTGATCTATATTCATGATAGAAGGATATATTTGCTACTGATACTATAGAGCTGAGCACATTCCGACTTTTTTGAAATCTTTCTGTTCTGTTCTAGAACAAGGGCCTTTAGCTAGATCGTTCCGTTCCTTTTTTCCAATCGTTCTGTTCTTGTTCCGTTCCGTTCTGTTCTTGGTGTTCTTAGTCAAAGAACGGTTCCCGTTCTGTTCTTAGTCACGACGTTCTGTTCTTAGTAAGGAATGTTTCCATCACCCGTTCCTTGAAAAGGGGGGTGTACAATTTGTAGATTTAGAAAAAAGATAATTAATTTTCATAATCAATACTTTAATAGTATTAAAAAGATATATAAATAAATTATACAACACAATTTCTTTCAACCTAACTCTCCCCTCNTACGCCTAGCTTCGTTTGTATTTAAAGCCAAAGTACATATACAGTTGCAAAAATATCAGAATATAAAATGCCAAATGATCAAAACTCTTGATATAATCAAAAAGTGTACGCCAAACAGGTAGAACAACTTTTAACTTTTTTAAAATATCATACAATATACTGATTGATTTGAAAAGAAGTACATATAACTAAAAGTTTAAATAAAAGCACAGGACAGAATATCAAGAAAATCTGACATTTTTTTTCTTCAGTTTCTAGGATTAAAATTAGATGTGAAAAGTATAGTCGGTGTATTCTCAAACAAAACTGAATCTTTCCCTATAGTATATTTAGAAAGATAAAAGTTTCCCTGTATGATAATTGAAGGACTGCAGTATGGTTTTGGTGAATTATTTTGACTTTTGCTTATTTATTACATTGTCTTATAAACCAAATAAACTTAGATTTAGAAAAAATAACTTTTTGTTCTGGATAATGAAGATTTGGTGATGTAACTCTTTTAATGGAATTCACTGCAGGAATAAACTATGTTGACAGTCCCTTTAAGAAGTCAATTTAACCAAATGTTCAGATACTGCTCTGAGAATGACAGAGTCGATTATTTTAATATCTCATCATCTTCCTTTCTTTCTTTCTACAGAAGTAACATGCAATCGTCAACTGAGCTCATGGGAAAACGAGCCACATGTTAAAGGGAGTGACCGGCTATGTAAGGTAGTTGAACTGAAAATGCAGTGTTGTGGAAAGCTTCTTTTGGATTCATTTGAGACATATTAAACGTTTTAAAGATCTGTAAATCCTGAGTTTGAGCGCCAATTCGATGTTCAAAACTCCCACTTTGGGGGGGGATACGTTTTCAGAATTAGTTTTTTAAAAGTTAATAAATATCGTCGACATAAAATGTAAAAAAGTTCTACAATAATCTACAGACGTCATGTATAGGAACATGTTGAGAAAATAAAAATTAATCTTTTCATCGAAAATAAGTAATCGTGTTCAATTAATAGTTTCTATTATCTCATTATTCTGGTTCCTTATTTTCCTAGATTTTCGCAGATTTTCTAGAATTATTATTGAAAAGACGACATTTGAAGAATTTGAGGAAATCAGCGAATATATTCAAAGAAAATTAGAAATTCAATACAATAACGAAAACGAAATAATCGATTTGAGCATTGATTTATTGACAAATTTCTATTGAAAAATATGTTCCTAACCATCTAATTAGACTACTGTATAATTTTTACTTTATTTTTCGTTTAGGGTTTCCATTCGCAAAACTTTTGCGCAATTTTTGCGGAACGAAACGCAATATTTTTCTTTCTTTGCGCATCAATTTTGCGCGAAAAAAACAACAATTTGCGCAATCATTCGCAAAAGTCATTTCGCGCAAAATTGCCCTATTCCGCTTTTGCGAAACTCAAATTTTACGCAATTCCGCAACAAGAGTTTTGCGCAAATCCGCAATTTCGTAAAAATCAAACGGTTGGTGACGGTGTGTGTTTCTTAGAATTCAATTCTGGAAAAATCTTGTTTTGGAATGTCTTCCTATTGGTCACTTTTACATAATTGACCAATGACAGTTAAGAAGAGTTAAAATCTCACAATTTTCTCGACAATTTTAGTTTTGGACATGCATATTTCCTAAAAGTGAATTCTTCAGGCATTGGTTACTTTCTTGCATTATTTTATACGAGATTAAAAAGATTTCAGAAATTTGATTAAAGAAATTTAAGAATACAATTCATACTTGCAGATTAAGCAAAGCTTTTATAAAGGCCGGGTCACTTGAAATTATTTAATAGGATTAAAATATTGCCAAGTTTCACACTCTCTAATTTCTATTTTATTAATTTTGGTCCCTTATAATTTAAACTTTTTGTAACTGGAAGTATAACCAATTGAGTGTAGTATAATCGTTATCATACTCGTATGTTAATATTTTTTTTGTATATGGAATAAATCTTCAGTTGTTTAATTCTAAGCTTAGAATATCAATTTTTGACAATGTGCCTAAAAAGTTACATATTGCGTAAAACTTGCGGTTTTGCGCAAATTGCGCAAAAATAATTGCACAAAACTAAAATTTCGTTTCATGCGCAACTTTCGCAAAAAATATTTCCGGTTTTGCGCAAATTGCGCAAAATAAATAGCGCAAAACCGCGCAAAACTCATTGCGTTTCATGCGCAAAAATAGCGCAAAAGTTCGCAAAAATAAAATTTGCGCGAAAATAGCGCAAATTTTGCGCAAAAGATTTAGCCATTTCGTGGAAACCCTATTTTCGTTGTCGTTATTTAATAATTAAAAAAAACTAATTCTGAAAACGTATCCACCCCCAAAGTAGGAATTTTGAACGTCGAATTTGCGCTTAAACTCAGGATTTACAAATCTTTAAAAAGTTTAATATGTCTTAAATGAATCCGAAAGAAGCTTTCCACAACACTGCATACTCAGTTCAACTACCTTACATAGCCGGTCACTCCCTTTAAGAGGCAAACCCAACGCGGTTATAGTGTATAGAGTGATGATGTACACTAATCCTTTACTAATTGTATAGGCCATAAACAATACCGAGAGCGTACTGCATATTTATTTATTATAAGTTCATTCTAGCCTAACCTATTATAGTACAGGGTGTCCCACATCAAATTAGACCCCGTCAATGGATCTAAAGAATCTAAATTACGATTTGGGGGACAAATCAGAAAATTTAAGAAAAATGAATCATTTTGAAAAATTTAATAAGGCTAATAGAAATTTTTTCTAGCAGAAAATTTTAGATTTTTTAAGTATTATATGCGTATTTTGGCGTTAAAGATTGGAGAAAGTCTAATATGATATGGGACGCTCTGTATATCAATATTAGTAAACAGTTGTTTAAGGGTATACAGTACAGCTAACTGAGCACACACGTAGAGAACTATCATCCCCCCTTTTGCCTCAAGTAAAAGGTGAAGTGTATTTTCAAAAAAAATCCACTATGTTTTAAATTAAGTATTTTTTCTCTCTTAAAATTAGGTGTTCATGATGCTCCAAACCTCACAGAGTAAAAAAAGAAATGTGTTAGTTCCACATTTTTGAAAATATTACTCGGTCTGAGTGGACCCTCTTCACTTCTTGAGATTTGTTTCTGTCATGAAGATTACAAACAAACTCTCTATTTTACTGCCGTTTCAGCATAGAATAGAAATATTTATTGAAGCTACAGGGTTACCCACAAATGATAAGACTTCAGAGACGACTGTAAAGAATTTAATCAACCTTTTGCATCAATTTATAGTTCCCTTTGGCATTAACCCTGTAACCTTGATTTAGTCTTAATTAAAGTCTCATCCTATTGGGGTAACCCTGTGAAATGAAATTCTTCTTTTGAATAAAAAATAAGATTTTATATTTTTTCATTCACCCCCCCTGCCATCAGCCAGGGCTCTAAAATACGTTCTTTGTTGAAGGGATCCTAAGCTTTCCAATGTTTATCTAAAATGATATTTGGAAAGTTCACAAATCTCCAAACAGAAAATTCGAAAGAAAAATAGAATAATGAATAATTAAAACAAAATTTAACTGAGACGTAATAATATAGCAAATAAAGTAAAAGCAAAATAAATCCCGTAAAAATTCTGATAAAGTTTGCCATTATTAATACAAAAATTTATATTTTTCAATAAAATTTGAAACATCAATTTCTAATTAAAGTTGAGGATGTATATCATAATCAAAGTTTGTTGACATTTTTAATGTTTTAACATTTAGATATTGTAACATTTACTTTTTTCTGCATCCGCCACCAATCCTACTTAATAATGCATAAGTAGCAAGGGAGAGAAGAAGGAAGTAGAGGGATGGGAAGGGAAGAGAATGAGAAAATTATATGAAATAAGGAGGAAGTAGAGAAGGAGAGAAACATTAAGGAAGGATAAGAAAGGAAAGAAAGGACGGTTTCTACTAGGCAGATCGTAACGATCTTGATACTCTCTCTAACACTCATAATAGACAGATCAGCAAATGTAGAAAGAATTTATCTATGGTTCTTATCTAATCTCTCATGGGGCAAAGTTGGAGTTTCTTGCATAATTGCAGAACTATGGATCTCAGGCAGTTGAATTTGCTCAACATCTGAGTTGACAGATCTCAGTGTCATCCAGGTAATCTGAGACTCAAACAATCAATATGTTGAGTTATTCATTTTATTATAATGTTTCATTATGATGCTGTCATCAACTGGAGTAATGGACTTATAATGTCCATATTGAAAAATATGTTTCTTCAAACCATAGAAGAGTTACTGGAGCACTATATGGATCTCGATTATCAGAGCGAATTAAATAATACTGTTTGCAGAAATGGGCAGAGATTTCAAATCTCTGAAATCATGCATTCTATCTAACCAGTCTTCAATGGGTTCATCTTCATTTATCCAGATTATTCTCTCTGTTTCAAGCTGTTCTAAAAGTTTAACAACTGCAGCAGATCTAACAGAATTATAACAGTTTTAAGGTTTACCTGGATCTAGCTGAACCAGCTAAACTGTGAAACTAACAGTTTCCATCAGAAGGAGTTATTGGTTGAGTTAATGAGAAAAAATCCTATTTTTGATTATCTCTGTTTAGCTTTTTCCATCCTTCTTGAAGTTGTAATAATCCACCGGTCTGCTGCCCAGATATAACAATCGGACTATTATCCTTGTTTTGCCTATCCTTGTTTGGTGATACATCTATATTTCCATAAATTTTCTTATATTTACTTAGAATTGCAGCAACAACCAAAGTTGCATGGTTATTGAAAC
Organism: Eurytemora carolleeae; assembly: GCF_000591075.1. Classification (NCBI taxonomy): domain Eukaryota; kingdom Metazoa; phylum Arthropoda; class Copepoda; order Calanoida; family Temoridae; genus Eurytemora; species Eurytemora carolleeae. Next base: position 178,884 of record NW_019396025.1, read on the forward strand.
TGCTAATTCTGAGAAACTAGATTTACTATCCTCCGTTAACCTTCTTTTTCTCAATATTTTTTTTAATGATTCAAATGTGATTTTGGTCATTATATTTATATATTAACAAATATGTAAACAATATCTCTTAAAAAAAATAATGTCTTATCTTTAATCATAATCAATAGTTCTCATTTAAAAATAGTAGCCAATTTAGCTTTGGTAGCGTTTTTATTGTTATATTTGAAAGGATACCCACAAAGGCGGGTAACAATACTCTAGTAGTCTTCAAGTCACACACTAATAATAGAACAAAGTAGTTGAACATTTATATTAAAGAGAAACAAAATGAGGAATAAATAACTAAAGTCAAAAGACACAGATTTGGCACTCAGTGATGGGTTACTCCTTTGGCCGGATACTCCTTGGCTGGATACTCCAGGTTACATTATAGTGTAGCACTTTTTATAGAGTAACGTTTTTATAGTGAAGCATTTTTATAGGGTAGCATTTTTAAAGATACATGATCTGAATCCCAGCATTCATAATCTGAATCCCAGCATTCATAATCTGAATCCCAGGGTTCATCCTTATATCAAACATATCTTTGTCAGGGTTTATATCTGACCAATTCACAACTTATTAATCCTTAGATTAGCATAACTCACGCCATTCATGGTTTATAATCTGAGTCTTAAATCTTAATCCAAGAGTTCACACTAATGTTTATATTTCAATTTCCTCCACCTCAGAAGGTATCTGAACTGGAACTCTAAGTCATTTGGGAATGCAACCTCACTTCTCTCTCCCACCCCTTCAATGCATTCATCATAGGTTCGGAATTTTGATTTATCAGACCTTGACATTCTTGTTGCAGTACTCACCCTATTCTTAGGTTTTACTACAGCACTACCTAGAGCAAGACCTGCAGAATCAGGATTCACATCATCCTCATACTGATCAACACCTATCCCTACATCCTTCCTCTCCTCAACACGATAAAGCCTGTGGTCCAGGATTCCGAGCCCACTCACTTCTCCGGACAGAACTGGAGTAGACTGGGACAGATTCCGGACAGACGCCTTCTCCCCCAGAACTCCAACCTAAACCTTCTCCACTGCTTTCTCCAACCACAACCTAATTCTTTTCATCTTTCCAGGTTTGGCACGTAATTTACTCCGAGTACGTTTCCTCTTCTTCCAGGGAGAACAGGAACGTCCTCTCTCCACTTAGTTTTCTCATCAAGGACAGTCTTATTCAACAGGGTACCATGAACTTGCACTCCCATTGCAGTCATATTCCTAGAGTGGAACTTGAAACCTACTGTAATCCCCAACAAGGTTAAATGCAAGAAGCCTTTTTCCAACCTGACATCAGACCCAGAAATCAGAGAGTAAAACTCCTCTACTTCCTGAACATCTCTACGGACTGCAAGTCAGGCAGATACTGGGAGGTCACGGAGTATACTCAGAATCCCATCCTGTACATCTGTTCCTACAGATACTCACTTCTCCAGTTCCTTCTAAGATTCAGAGAAATTATGGTTTTCCATGTAATTCCATTTCCAAACATTATCTTCCCAGGAACATACTTCCAAGAATCTCTTTTGTAACCATAGATCACATCTTTCTCCACTACAGTCCAAAGTACTTCATCTTCAGATCTGATTCTCACTTTCCCAACCATCCTGAGTGTATCATAAAAAGTTGTTTTCACGTCCTCGACGTCCATGGAGTCGGCCTGGATTTTGATATCCAATCCTGAACCTCAGTTATCTCTTGATTAGAGCTTACTCCACATATCAGTTCTCTTACTTCAACCTTGTTTAACATATCCAGGTGTAGTCCTTTGCTCTCCTGAAACTTCTTTAGTTCTTTCAACTGAGGATACTTCCAGCCATCAATCTTCTTTGCATCCACAACCAGAAAGTCCAGTAACGGAGCCGCTGTAGGTAGAAACTCCTGGGTCTGGAGAAGATCAGGTTTATCCCATGGCCAGACCTGCTGACCTTAGACAAGTACTTCTCCATACAGGATTGATCTCTGCCAGTATTAATCCTGTGTTTATTTCTGGTCGATGAGCTTGCATATCCACCATATTCCCAGTTCTCTTTTCTCCCCATACTTTCTTTCCTTCCTGAAGGATCAATAAGGATAATGAAGGAACATATTCCTTACTCCTTTGCTCCAACAATCTCCGCTTAATTCTCTGCTTGAAGTCCTGTGTCTTCAGGATTCTAAATACAATATCTCTATATTAAAATGTACAAAATAATTTACATCCATTAGGTGCATCAGCAGTTGCAATCAAACAATATTCGTGTTCTAAAATAGTAACCCCTCCAAATTTATAGCAAACTTTAGATATTAGTATCATGAAGCTCAGGAGTAATTACTCCTCCAGAGCATGGGATGTTTAAACACACTCATTGAAATGATCAATGGTGTTGATCAACATTTCTCCAACAAAATACACAATACTGATATCTCTCACACTTCTTACTAATGTTTGCTCAATCCTCTTGGTTTTCACAGAGTATCTAATGGAAATGTTGGTTTTATCAACATTTTGAAACCCTTCCCATTTTCCATTTTCCTGAACAAGAGAAAGTTAGAGAATGCAACCTAGTAAACAATCCTGTCTGCAATGGTATCCATGGTGATGAAGTGATCTCTATCCAGTGCAAGGAGGTACCCAAAGGCAAGGTTAGGATGAACCTACACAATTCTGTAAACAGGTTCCCAAGGAAAAGGTTGGGATGAACCTACTCAAGTATACCAGAATATTTCCAAAATGGTGAACCAGGATGTTCCAAAGGGAGAATCTTGCAACAAGCCTAGAAAAGACTGACATGATGTTCTTATGTGTCTGTACAAGAATGCAACTCTGTCAATGTTCCTGTATGCAGCCCTGTACACCATGAATCCTGCAAGGATGTTACAGGAAAGATTTATAAATTGGTTCCTAGACAGAAATGTTACAGTTAATCAAGAGAGGTCTGTCATCAGGTTCCAAAGGAGGTCTACAACAATGTACTCAAGTTACAACATAAACCAAGGATGGAATATATGAAGATGTGGAGTTGCTGGAAATAAAGAAGTTTGTTGAAGATAAGGGATAGATAACCCTAATTTTCACCACTCCTTCCCCCCCCCCCATTTGTAATAAATATAGGGTTACACTTTATTCTTTAAACCTACAGTACGTTGTACATTATTAACTTTCTATGTTTGTAAACTTCTACGTAAAACCAATTATTCATTTGAACTATGTTTCAAATAAATACCTAGCAGGATTAGCTTAATCCTGTGATATACATTGTAACCGTAATAATGTGTAACATGATTGCCTTAATCATGTGATATAGATAATGACGTAGGAAATGTTATTATGTCTATTAGCTTTAACTTGTAACATATAAACCTCAAATACACGAGTTGATATAGAAACTCTGTACTGTTTACTGCGAGAGAGTAATCGTTCCCTGTTCTACTAAACAGGTTGAGGATTGTCCCCTTTAATTTTGGATCAATGGCAATGAGCTTCTGATTGATATCAATAGCTAACAAGATCGCCCAGTGGTAGTGGCATTGATGGATCACAGATGGTATTCTTGTGGTTCCCTGTTCTGCTAAACAGGATGAGGATTGTCCCCTTTAATTTGGGATCGATAGTTACGAGATTCCAATTGATATCAATAGTTAACAAGATCACGCCCAGTGGTAGTGGCATTGATAGATCACGGATTGTATTCGTGTGGTTCCCTGCTCTGCTAAGCAGGTTGAGGATCGTCCCCTTTAATTTGGGATCGATAGTTACAAGCTTCTTATTGATATCCATAGCTAACAAGATCAGGCCCGGTGGTAGTGGCATTGATAGATCACAGATTGTATTCCTGTGATTCCCTGTTTTTATAAACAGGCTGAGGATTGTGCCCTTTGATTTGGCATTGATGGTTAGGAGATTGTATCCAGGTTTAAACATTGATAGCTAAGAGAATCTGAGTTGTACCTGGATAGATACTTGTTCGAGAAGAGTTAATGGAGTAGGGTATTGCTGGACGACTTTAATATTCAAATTGTAACTTTAAAAAGTTCAATTAACATGAGACACAGCCATTGAAGAGTGAACACAGACCCATTTTATTTAAAAGGTGATATAAAAAGTTATAAGTAAGAATTTCGAATTTTTCAAAAATTATAATAGATTTAATTTTCCTGTTTGATTTCAAAGAAAAATAATTTACGGCTTGATAAAATCACGAACGAAAATAAATTGGAGTACGTTCGGCAGCGATTATATCCAATAGTTCTTGAGGCATTGTGATGAAATTTCGAATCAGTGCTCACGGTACATACTAGAGATGTCAACGATAGTGTAACGTAACGTAAAATGTACGTTTTTGTACGTTACGTTACAATAATGTGTAACGTTTGGATATATGCTATATAACGTGAACGTTAAACGTTAACGTTAGAGGAATATACCCCCAACGTTAGCGTTTTGTGGAAATGTAACGTTATTTTTCTAATATCTACAACTTTTTTGACCATAACGTAAAGAAATGTTTTATTTCCAAGGGGAGCTTGAAAGTCTAACGTTTGAAAAATGAATTGTGATTTGATTGAATATCGTAACGAAAGGATTTCTATTTTAAAGTTCAACTTAAAAAAGTGTAACGTTGTATAACTGAAAAATGAATTACTGTTTATGAAAACGTTTTGAAACGTTTTCCCTCATAGTATAATGAAAAATTCAGCGTTGCAAAAATGGATAATTATTTTAATAATCAGGAAACGAAAGTTTTTTTACAGAGTAAAATTTTAATAATGTAAACGTATAACATTTAAAAAAATGTAATTATGTAAATTATAATGTTTCATAACTATTCTCTGAATACTAAATTGATTAGTCTAACGTTAGATATATGTCTGATGAAAATGTTGTTCATAAAACGTTAGACTATGAGGGCTGAGTTTTAATTTCAAAAGTGTAACAATAATTCTGCCAATCAAAACATTTCAAAACGTCTCAAGAAAATGAGTTTATGCCAAAAACTCTTATTTTCATTTAATATATCTTTGCAACCCGATGTCGTAGACCATTTATATTGAAATATACAAGGTTTAAACCATCGGGTTGGAAAGCTATAGGGATTAGTAAATTTGAAAAAAAAAACTAAAGTGTAAGCGAGTTCTTTTTGTAACATGCTATTAGTGAAAATTCAAATCTTATAAATGTAACTTGGACATTAAAGGTTTTTGATTTTCCATTGTTTGATGAAACCCACTAAAACTCTGGAAAAGGAAGACGACATTAAGAAATTTTACATATGCATTTTCTGTTATAAAGCAAATGATTTACTAATTGTAAAAAAATCAACTTAAGTGGAAGGGTCTGTGAACAAACACAATTGCTGGGTTTCATATTTATTTGACTACTTGAAATCATAACTTCAGTTGGCATGGTTCATGTTTTAGGTTGAAAAGTTTAGAAATGTAGATACTTACTAAAATGCAACAATATTTTATCAAATGGAAAATGCAATTATGTTTAAATTATGAAACTTTAGAATAGAAAAAAACTGATTTTTTAATCGATTTTTTTTTAAAAGAAAAAATGTTAAATAATTTTATTTCGCGTTGTTTGTGTTAAAAAAAAATTTAGCACTTGTCTTACTATATTTGATATTTTTAACCCCGAACATGAACTCTGAAAACATTTTCATTGTGGTCTGTAAACTAAAGCTAATGCCGTTTTTTTTACTCACTTTGTAAGTAACATAAAAAAAACACAAAAAGAAATAAAAATTCACCACAAATAATAATCTTTGCAAGCTGGTGTTGTAGGCTTTTGATATTTCAAGCTATGACTTCTGTTAGATAAGAATGTCTAAAGGAATTGAGTTGTTCACAAACTTATATTTCTAATCCCGATATCTTTGCTACCCAATGTTGTAGGCCTTAGATATTTTAAACTATGAATTCTGTTAGATAGAAGAAAAGGATCAGTCTGCATTGCGTAAACAAAAAGAAAAAATTAACCCTAAACTAATCTAAAATAATTTAGAACTCCTGCTCCACATGCAAAAGTGGTTTGCCTTGCCGAATTTTAACTCATTTAATGAAGTGTCCCAAAACATGTCTATTTTTTAAGCTCGTCAAATACACGATGATAATTTCAAGTGATCCTCCATTTAAAGAGGGCCATGCTCGATTTCCAATGATAACGTGTAAACTTTTATCTGATTGATGATTTGAAATTTAGGAGTGTTTTCCATAGGGTTGCGAATTGACAATTTAATATTGGAGATATCGCCGTAAGGCCTAAAAAAAATATTTAAGAAAATAAATATGATACATCATTTTCTTTGAAATTTCATGCTGAATTCAGATTCGAAAACCATTTTTAAATATATTAAAATCTAAAGAAGTTATGGCCAAATAACGGCACTAAATTCTGGTTTTATAACTTTTTAATGTTTTTGATGAGTTTTTTAGCTCTGACTCACTCAATTTTCAATTTTTTTTAACGCTTTTCAGATTTGAATTTAGCATTGAATTTCCAAGAAAATGATGTATAACATGAAAATAAAAAATAAACTTTTTTGTGGCCTTACGGTGAAAACGCAGCGACTTCCGGTGGGTGGTTACCTCTATTCCAATATTGATCACCCCTACTGGACATGCCACTCCATAAATGGAAGGTCACTTAAAATTACGGATCTAGTCCCTTAAAGACACACTTTGAGTTGTAAGTCTAATGCTAAAAACTTTCATTTACAAATTTTAAAAATCGTTAAAAATAATAATATTATAACATCTTTATATTGCATAATGCATATTCTTCTACACATTCTCTAAAAAGGTTAACAATACAACAGCAACATACAGGGTGAGTAAAAATATGTAATTATCACGGAAAAAGTCTTTCAATGCTTTCATTTAGAAACAATGTTATTTTAATAAAGTCTAACGTTAGAAACATTAAGGCTTGAACAACGCAACGTATAGAACATTTTTTCAAATCTTAGAAACGAAACGAATAAACAGTTTTGATTGTCAGTTGTAAAAAAGTGTAACAAAAAAGTTTTCACAATAACGTTTCGATAAATCGTAACGTAAGAAAAGGTGCATTTTAGTAAAATTTCTAAACGTAATTAAAAGAGTTTATATTGGAAAAGTTATGATAAAACGTAACGTTAACAAAAAATATTCTTTGCACTGAAATGCATTGTAACGTACAGAACTATGCCCCAATGACGTTTTATTAAAGCAAAACGTTTGTCATCTTTTAGATCATAAACCAAGTGAAAGTGTAACGTAAGGTCTCTGAAAATATTTACCTTGCATGAAAGTAAAACATTAAAAAATTGTGGTTATATTACATAAGCTTTAACGCAACGTTGGGAAAGTTTTTTAAAACGGGAAATGCAAAAGCGTAACGGAGCTTACTGTTTTTTCACAACATTTCCTAAAGCTTAACGTTGTATAAGGTATTCAAGTGAAGAAAATTCATTACGTAGCGTTACTCTATGCCATAAAATTTCATAATGTGCAACGTAACGTTTCAAAGGTTAATAATTTTGATGAACACTATCGAAAGGTAAAATCTAGAAAAATCAAAACGTTGACATCTCTAGTACATACAGTGCATGAAAAAAGTTACCGCGCGCATCTATTTTCTGAATTTGTTCATCCGTAGACAGTATAAGACACATTTAGTGGAGGTCTGGAGGAGTCGGAGGAGAGGGTATTCGAAATTGAACTTCTCACGCAACCTCTACCTTAAGCAGTGAAGTCTAATATGGAATATTATCATATTTATTCCTAACGCACTTTAACTTAAGAATTGTATTCTATTGTATTGTTAATATTATGCATTAGAATGGGCTACATAGTATATTTGTAGTGAAGCAATAAATGGTTTTATAATTGTTATTCGAATATAATTATACAGGGTGCTGTAATAACGTTATGACTTTCAATCGTCTTTTTCTCAAGGACTTTTTCCCAGGCCATTTCAAATTAATAAACGGCCCAAAAATAATTCATCATTAATAATATTTAAATCAATTTGCAGATTAAAAAGGCAAACAAAAGACTTTAAAGAGTGTTGCCATCGTCACTAATCTTTACAATGGTAACTTTACAATTGTAACTTTACATTAGTAACTTTACAATGGTAACTTTACAATGGTAACTTTACATTGATAGCCTTGCAATGATATCTTAGCTTTACAACGCTTATTTTACAATGATAACCTTACAATGATAACTTTACAATGATAACTTTACAATCGTAGCTTTACAACACTAGCTTTACAATGATAATTTCAAAAGAGTATCTTTGCTCTGGTAACTTTACAACAGTACCCTTTGAATGGTAAATTTACAATGGTAACTTAACAATGGTAACTTTACAATGGTAACTTTACAATGGTAACTTTAGAAAGGTAACATTACAATGGTAACTTTACAATGGAAAATTTACAATGGTGACTTTACAATGGAAACTTTATATAGGTGACTTTACAATGGAAACTTTATATAGGTGACTTTACAATGGAAACTTTACAATGGTGACTTTACAATGGTAATTTTACATTGATAGCTTTGCAATGATATCATAGCTTTACAACGCTTATTTTACAATGGAAACTTTACAATGGTGACTTTACAATGGTAATTTTACATTGATAGCTTTGCAATGATATCATAGCTTTACAACGCTTATTTTACAATGATAACCTTACAATGATAACTTTACAATGATAACTTTACAATCGTAGCTTTACAAAGCTAGCTTTACAATGATAATTTCAAAAGAGTATCTTTGCTCTGGTAACTTTACAACGGTACCCTTTGAATGGTAAATTTACAATGGTAACTTAACAATGGTAACTTTACAATGGTAACCTTACAATGGTAACTTTACAATGGTAACTTTACAATGGTGACTTTACAATGGTAACTTTACAATGGTAACTTTACAATGGTGACTTTACAATGGTAACTTTACAAAGGCAATGTTAAAACTGGAACAGTATACATTTGCAGCTGGGAAAATGAGAACTCAAGTGAACTTCTAAATGTTTTATTTCATAGAAAAATTAATAATGGAGAATAACCGAATATAAACAAATTAACATTACATAAATTAATATCATACCAAAAAAACAATTCTTAGAACTTTAAAATTAACCAAAAATGATTTCGGAAAAATAATTAATGCAAATTTTATTTTATTTTATATTATTTCCAAAGTTGACAAAGTCATAAGCAAAGGGAAACAGTCGAAGGATTTAAGGTGAACTGAGTGCCTGCTTAAATCTTGAAACATTGAATTCGATTTGAAGTGGAACCAACCATTTATTAAATTTAAGCCGCGGCTCAAATTCTTTAAATTCAGCCTCTGGTTCCGTGCTCCTTCACAAAGGAACTTTGTTGAACAAAATCATTTTAAACTCCCCAGAGCCTTTGAAAGTCGTCTTTACCAGGTTTGCCAAGGATTTATTTCTCTGACGGAGACATACACACCAAACCCAACCCCCCCGACCCTGAAACTCAATTGTGTACCAAAACCGCTCATGTTAAAGTAAAATAAGTTAAAATATCAAGTGAAAACAATCTTTCTTCTTTTTTTAAACAAGCAATTATTTTCAGAAGACAATTATGTTTTAGTCACAAATCAATCACCTCTCTATTTCGAGTGTGTTAAGACCTAATAGTAAGTTACCCTTTCAAATACAATCATAATACTAGCAACAAACAATGTTCGGAACTTTATTTCAATAGTATCAACTTATCAGTTTATAAATATTTACTCCGCTCATTCAACAACCTTAAACTGTATCCTTTACCATTTGTGTTTCTTAAAGCTGATCATTTCCTATTTTTTTATTAAAACAAATACTCGCATTTTGTAACTCCAGAAACATTGTAATTAAATCATCCTTGTTTCAGGTTTGAAATATATTTTGCGACTAACAGTCTTAACACATCGGAGAGAGTCCTAGAGAAGCTTAATCACCTTGTGTATGCCTTTACAAACTTAAATGGCAACTAACATTTTCCTAATCTTCTTAAGTTAACAAATTAACTTTTTTTTTAAATGGCAATTTTAGCTTTACAACTATGTTTAAAATGATATCACTGTTTTGAATTATACTTAATGGAAATTAAATCATAGATTGAAAGAAAAATTTTGATTGATCATTTAAATTCTACTTATTTTATTTTGATTTTTAATTTTAATTTTTATTTACAATTCAGGAATACACAATTAATTACATCAGGAAAAATCCAAATTTAAAACAGGCTAATTGTGATAATTTTTAAAAACTGAAAAAATCGAGAATCCATAGGCTGGTCATTCTAGTTGAAAGTTGAAAATAAGAGCCTGTTAAGAAGTGGAATTTATTGTAAGAAGCAAAAGGGTTTCGTTGGGGATGGGATGGATGGGTCAGTCTGCTGAGCAACCCAGAGATGATTTCCAGGATGTACACGGATTGGATGATTTAATCCTCAAAAACTTTCCAGAAGAAATTCTGCGCCAATACATTTTTTGAAGTGTGTTACTTTTTCAACAAGAAATATAACTTGATCATTAAAACTGGAACTTTAAAACGAGAAGACAGCTTTTTTTAATTAACTAGCTTGAGATCCAAAGAGAATAAATTAAATATATATATGCAGAAAACAAAAAGCTGGAGTTGATCAGGTTGATATCTCCTCTACACATACATGAGTTACAAATAAAATAACTTTATTTCAAACCTACAAAAAAAATACAGTTGTACTAAATCAAATATTGGTATAAATCGTCGTTAATATATAATTATGTACACGTACTATTGGGGTATATGTGGGGAACAATGAGGAGTCGATAGGGTCTGGTTTAAAACGTTTTATGACTTCTGAAAAATAAATACCCGGTTGGTTAAATAGAATTTTTGATTGCAAAGTTAATCATGGATTTTAAGCATTTACTATGTTTAAACGTTTTTTCACTTTTCAATGATTCTTGTATCTGTTGTCGGAGGTAGGTTTGGTTTGGGAGGGGGCTTCAAACATGCTTTATGGTCTACAACATATTATCTGATCTGTGTTGAGATCGAAAGATCAGATCAAAATTTTTGACAAATCGGTCAAGGGGTTCATGATTTATAACCAGACAAAAAACACATACAAACATACAGACAAATAGAAATTATTATACTTTATATATAACTAGCTTGGGAACCCAGCGTTGCCCAGGGTACTCATAGTTACTCTCACCGTTTACCCGCACTTGGTCGATTTTATTGGAAAAATCATTTTTTGCTATTAAAGTCGATCCACTTAACTTAGACTCTCCAAACCTAAGAACATTCCCGTGGCTCTCCCGAGTTCCCCATTCAACATTTGAGGCAAATCGGTCCAAGGGTTTATGAATTATGTTCGGACATACACACACAAAAAGACAAACAAATAGAAATTACTCAACTTTATTTAAAATGATGGAAAATCTTCCCACAACTCCACTTCTTAATTAAATTAATTAAAAAATATGTGATAGGTGTTGATGTTAAGGTGAGTGTGTGTGGGACGTGGGTGTGTCTGTTCTTCATTAGAGAGAGGAGAAATGGGGGGGGGGGCTGAGCTAACCTTTACTGTGAGATAAAAAACTTGAATTCTATCTATATCTTTCAATGCACTGTATACGGTGTCATCATTCAGACTAAACCCCACCACATGAACCTTTTTTATTTACATACATTTATTATATCATTCAGACTAAACCCCACTACATGGACCTTTTTTATTTACATACATTTATTATATCATTCAGACTAAACCCCACCACATGGACCCTTTTTTTATTTACATACATTCATTATATCATTCAGACTAAACCCCACCACATGGACCTTTTTTATTTACATACATTTATTATATCATTCAGACAAACCCCACCACGTGGACCTTTTTTTATTTACATACATTTATTATATCATTCAGACTAAACCCCACCACATGGACCTTTTTTTTATTTACATACATTTATTATATCATTCAGACTAAACCCCACCACATGGACCTTTTTTTATTTATTAATCTATATCAATAAATGTATGTTATCAACGAATATTAACAAACTTTTTTTTGTTACACATAAAATGCCCTTTTTTTGATTTCATACCCTGCAATACACATTTGTGTATTTGTGTACTATGAATTTCGTTCACTACGTTCAGTGAATGTGTCTTTGAATTTGAAAAATGCATTTCTATTAGATTTAGCTCTTCTCAACACTCATGCATCATTATTTTGACTGGATCAGGTGCCTTTTTCATAGTTTAATACTTCCTTAACTTAAAATTTTTCATCGTATTTTTTCAAACTTTTACGAACAGTCTAAAAAATATTCTGGCAAAGCCAGTTTTTTGTAAATAGACTCGTATAATTCCAGTTCTATTTTAGAACTCTGGTTTAATTCCGGTTCTATTTTAGAACTCTGGTTTAATTCCAGTTCTATTTTAGAACTCTGGTTTAATTCCAGTTCTATTTTAGAACTCTGGTTTAATTCCAGTTCTATTTTAGAACTCTGGTTTAATTCTAGGGCCGACTTGGGAAATCACACATTTTGGAAGTTACCACTTGGGATAATGCCCTTGGGAAGCTGCTGCTTGGGAAATTTCACATTTGGGAAATGGTCACTTGGGAAAGTATCTGTAACATCTAAAATCTAGTTAATAATCTTTAAACATTTTTTAAATGTAATATTGAGAATCCGATATTCAAAAATGCATTTCTTACTTTAAAGATTCTAAGTCCTTAATTTGTTTTCCAAATAAGTTCAGAATCAATTTATTTTCATATAAAATATTCTCTGGACACTAGATATTATATTGCTACAGGGTGTCCCACGAAACATGACAATAGGAAGACGACTTGAAAGACGTCTTTGATAATTGAATTTATTTGTGACATTTAGTCTTCTATCTACTTTAACATGTATGACTCTTGAAACAATTATCACATAATTCTCCTAGCCCTGGCATTTCCAAAAAGTGGTCTGCGTTTTTTGTGCTTTCAATATTACCTGAGATATAAAGAGTTTGGTTCAGATTTCAATTTTGTTAAATAAAAGCAAAATTGTCGAAATCTGAACGAAATTCTTCATATCTCGGGCAATATTGAAAGCACAAAAAAGGCAGACCACATTTTGGAAATGGCAGGACAAGGGAAATTTTGTGATTATTATCTCTAGAAATTTACTTCTAAAATTAGGTT
>NW_019396025.1:192175-208353 GCF_000591075.1 Eurytemora carolleeae
ATATATATATATATTATTCCTCAGGGAAATAGTTCCCAGAAATTAAAATCCCTACGGGGAAGAAACACGATTTAAAACCAAACAGGGAATATGTTGTGACCTCCAGATTCAAGAAACAATCAAAGAAATCCATGTGTCTCTGAGAGAAAAATATTCCTAAAAAAAAAGTTAAAATCTAAATCAGTGACCGCGGTCATGATCAATTCTATCATCATTATTCATGATGATAGAATCAAGGGTGGATGTAAACCCACCAAGGATGTAGAACCATAGCCAGTTCATTCAACCCAAGCTAAGTTTTATCATGAGTTGAGAACTGGACAAACAAATAATATTGATTGTATTTAACCCGTTACTACTGGAGCTGGTATCAACGGCCAGAGGAAATTTCCAGGGCAGCAAGGTTCAAATCCTGGGAATCCTTATCGGGGGAACACGGATAACGGTGCTTTCGTCGGAAGAGAAAGCAATCTGAACGTCCATTTTGTCCCCGAGAAAAGGAGCAGTCTTGATGAAGGATCTGAAGAGAGCGGTCGATAACGTCTCCAGTAGCTCCGAGAGGAGGATTGATTCCATCTATGATTCCAGGATTAACTTCGGTTGATCCTCAGTTTGTATTTTAATAATAATGTAAAATAAATGTCCGTGCAAAATTAGTGCTTTAATCGATTCCATCTGGCTTGTTATATTGAGTTTCTCTTTGTGAAGTTTCACTTATATGAGTTTCTATTAAGTTTATAGTATACGCAACTGCAATTAACTTTCCTTGCATTATAACCTTGCAATGAACATTGGACACGTTCTTTGCATGCCATTAAATACAAGTTTACAAAAGACAAAATAAAAAAGGTTAATTTTTGCAGATCTTGATAAAAGGCAACTTTAGTGGTCGGCACATATTTCAATACATTATATATCAATGATGATAATTTTAAGCTTTAATTCTTAATCTAATCTTTGTTGTTAAAATATCATTGTTTAGGAAATTAGTTTTGGTAAAAATTATTAAAATGTGTACCTCACATCCTAAATTCTTAACTGCAATAAATTGCAGGGTTATATGCCCAAAAATACATCAGCCTAAATATTTCACATTAATTAATATTTGATTTTTTAACACTAAAATGAAAATAACGAAGAATATTTTCCCTTTAATCGACAGATGCTCTTTGTTTACATGTTTCTTTGTCGTTACTTGATACATGGTGCAAAATCAAAACTGAAGTAGTAGTCTACATTGTATTGATATACACGACGACCAAATTTTTTAATTTAGCTTACCCCAAAAATAAGAAGAATTTTAAATATTGTTAAACAATTACTTTATCTCTATAAATGGTCAGAATCATTTTCAAGAAAAATATCAATATCTATATAAAAATAACGCTCTTCGCTTATTTATTTATATAGATATGTTACCTATAGCTGGCCAAACGGCTGGACCAAATTGGCTGAAACCCATTGGTACCCTAGGTGTAACATAGGCTAAAAAATAAGATTTTTTTTCTCCAAAAACTGTAATATTTTGTTTAGAATTCGAAATTTTTTTTCAAAGTTTCAGATTTCATCAGACAAAGCTCAGCACTTCAGCCAGTAATTATCTAATAATTCTTCTGATGTATTTTATTAAGAAAAAGGTTGGAAAGCATGGATGTACTCAATTATGATGACTTTAGTTTTCATTCATAGTTTTTTTTTTAATTGGCTAAACTATAATTAAAATGTACATTCATTTTCTTATAAAGTTATTCTTTTAGATAAATCTTTATAATTAAGTAATTATCTGAATTATGTTTGAAAAATAAGATATCATGACGTAAATCTGAGCGTATATAATTGGATCCACGTTTTTAAAAAATCTTATCAAGGATGTACGTCAATCAGTGTTTATTTTTTTTTGTATGTAAAATGATCATGACTTTCTGAGGATCATATTAATTCATTTTACATGTGTTAAAAATACATGGAAATCCAATAGACAGAATACAATGATTAACAGACATCCTTGTAAGATTTAAGGATCAGGAGGCTCAGGTGGCTCAGAAATTCATTTCGCGGGGCTCATGATGGCTCAGCACCCCCCCTCCATCTCCTGACTCCTCTTCCAGAAGTCATGGAAACCAAAAAGAATTTATATATGAGAATTAATAAATTTAAGTTCAAACATTTTCGAAAAGGAGTTTTTCTAATAGTATTATTTTCTAATAGTAGATATTTGATATTTCGAACTATAAATGATCATATCTTTTAGCTTTAAAATTATCAAAGGTTTACATCATCAGGTTTCAAAGATTAATAGGGCTTAGCACATTTGAGTTTGTGGATTAAACACAGTTTTTGCAACAAACTCAAATTTTCTAACACCTATAGCTTCGCAACCTGATGGTGTAAACCTATGATATTTCAAACTAAGACTATTTGATCTAAAAGAATTAATAGTTTGAAATATGAAAGGTCTAGGAGAATGGGTTGCTATGTTATAGGAATTAGAAAGCAATTAACAAACAAAAAGCAAGTAGTGGATATAAAATGAAATCTAGATGAGTTACAAGGTCGCAAAGTCGTGCCTCTAATGTGGCATCAAAATATCCTTTTTATAATTTAGAGATTCGGTGACTATGCATTATATCACATGTTTGTTTGGTAAGCTGTTTCCCTGTAGGTAGGGGGAGCTAGGGTGTAATCATATATAAGTGTATTTTTGGTGACACACCCACTGATAATGAGTGTTTATTGGAAACAGAAAAATATAGAAACCATATTATTAGTCCACTAACGGTGGTATCGGTATTCATATCAATACAATGAAGACGACATTTCTAAATTTTCTCATTATCGAGAAACAAAATATAATCTAAAAAGGCGAGAACCTTCGAGATATGAGAAAATTTAAGTCCAAAACTTGATAGCACGTCGTGCCAAAATAATAGTATTATAGGTAATTTGATAAACGTTTGTGTACTTTTCTTATTTCAATGGCCATTCCTAGATCAAATAAGCTTTGAAACAAAGCAGAAGTCAAAATATAAAGTTGATTTTAATCTTATTTTCATTTCAATTGAAAAAATATTTTGTAAATATCTTAATTTTTTTTTGATAAAATCCGGGAACCAATCAAAACTTTATAGCACACGTGCTATAATTAATCTAACGTTATAGCACGATGATTACTTTATAGCACGGTGCTATAATATACAGCTAATTTGACTTCATAGCACGATGATTACTTTATAAGAATGCAAAAGTTAAAAAATAGTTTCATAAAAAGAATTTCTAATTTGTTTACTAACTGAGTATTAAGAATTGTTTACTTCAAACCCAGTTCTAGAGTTGAAGCTCGTTTGAAAATCCAACCATCAATCCCGCTCTATACACACTAAGTGTAAAGAGAAATACTAACAGTGAAAATTACGAAAATTCGCGAATATAAAAAATGGAAGCAGAATATAATTAAATAAGAGCAAAGAAAAAGAAAAAAATAAAAGAGGCAAAAAAAGAAAAAAAGCGAATAATAAGCAATGTTTGATAAAATATTAATATAATTTAATTATAATATTGAATAATGATATATATTCTGGATGTAAGAAACAGTATATAAGAGCGATATTAAAAAAAATTTAAAAACTGAAGAAAATGGAAAAATGGAACAATTATGGGATTATAATAAGAGGAGAGAAGGATGATTGAAAATTATAGAAGATATTAAGAAAATAAAGAGAATGCGAAGAGAAATAAAAAATAAAACAAAACAAAAAGGATAAAAAACGTTATGATTGGATTAAAAACAGAAACAAAAAGGAAAATTGAGAAGCAAAAAATGCGCGTTAAAAAAGAAAAGCAATATAAAACATAAAAAATAACGTTATAATAACAACAAAAATAAACGAGATCAAGGAGTAAGAAAAGGAGAAAAGAGAAGATATAAATATGAACAAATAAAAGAGGAGACATTGAAGGAAAGAGATAAATGAGAGACAGATGAGAAAAGAGTAATAAGGCACACCACTGAAACAAACGTTGTGAATAAAAGTGAAGAATCAAAAGAGAGAATGGATAAAAAGTTAAAGAAAAGAAAGATGCCAAAAAATAAAAGGATAAAGAGAAACAAATAGGGGAGCTGAGACTGAGAGACAGTGGAGAGAAGGAGGAGAAGGGTGTCAAAGAGAAGGAGGAGAAGGGTGTCAAAGAGAAGGAGGAAAAGGAGGAAGCTGTGAAGGGTATGAAAAACGAGATTAAGAGAGATGAGAAGGATAGAAAAAATGAGAAAAACGAGAAAGATGAGAAGGAGGAGGAGAAGAAGTAAGGGAAGGAGGAGGAGGAGAAGGAGGATGAGTAGGAGAAGGAGGAGGAGGAGAAGGAGGAGCATGAGGATAAGGATGAGAAGAATGAGAGGTTGAGAAGGATGAGAATGATGAGAAGGATGAGAAGGATGAGAAGGATAAGTAAGATGAAAAGGATGAGAAGAATGAGAAAAATGAGAAACTTGAAAAGGAGGAGAAGAAGAAAAAGGAGGAAAAGAAGTATAAGGAGGAGGAGAAGAAGGAGAAGGAAGAGAAGGAGGAAAAGGAGGAGAAGGAAGAGAAGGAGGAAAAGGAGGAGAAGTAAGAGAACGAGAAGAAAAAGAAGAAGGAGGATAAGGAGGAGATAGAGAATAAAGAGGAGAAGGAAGAGAAGAAGAAAAGAAAGAAAAGATACCCAGGAGAGAAGAAATGAGAAGAAATTGTTATGAAAAAAATAAGAAGAATTCATAAAAAACGAAATAGAAGAATTTAAAGAGAAAAGCGAAAAATGATGAAAAGCTAAGAATAAAAAGAGAAAAGTTAAGAATGACAAGAGAAAAGCGAAAAACGAAGAAAAGCAAGGAGTGAAAAGAGAAAAGCAAAGATTGAAAAGAGAAAAGCAAAGATTAAAAAGAGAAAAGCAAAGATTGAAAAGAGAAAAGCAAGGAGTGAAAAGAGAAAAGCAAGGAGTGAAAAGAGAAAAGCGAAGATTGAAAAGAGAAAAGAAAGGAGTGAAAAGAGAAAAGCAAACATTGAAGAAAAGCGAAGAACGAAGAAAAGCGAAAAACAAAGACAAGTTAAGAATGGAAAGAGAAGGAGAGAAGATGTAAGAAGAGTAAAAACCTATGAACCTGAACAAAGGGAGAATCCTGTGTTGCAGAGAGTGTATAGTGTGTATAGTGTGTAGAGTAAGGGAGAGCTATACAGTCAATGACCCAAATGTTTCTGCTCTTCTTCTCAAATAGTCTTATATACTCCCTGGGATCTTATTTAATATTTAATACATTCATAAAACTTTTATATCTGGATACAATCGGTAAAAACAATGTTAACTTTGAAATATTAATGTCAAATGTGTCGGGTACAGCTGTTTAAAACTGTGGATCAGGGTCCTGAATGTCTAGTTTGTCTGGTAGTGTAGCGAGGGGTCCTGTAGCTGTGGTGAGCTGCTGCCCCACGGTAAACCCTCCAGTCTGTGTAGAGCCAAGCAACAGGCAGGATGTACCCAGACAGAGAAAAGGAGGAACAAGGGCAGGAGGCGGGGTTAGTTAGATGTTCATCACTCCCCACTACACCCCCTCTACTTAGTGATCCTAGGATATGTATTACAGTTGCTCCCTTTACAGGAGGACCTTTCGAAGTTAGTGTAAATAAAGGTGATTCGGTGGAAGAGCTAAAACGAGTGATTGCTAGGAGACTCAAGGTGTCCAAGGAGAGAATTTACCTCCTTTATAGAGAAAGAATACCATGAAACATAATGTTGATACAATAAAAATTAAAATCTTTTCTTATACTTTCAAATATTATGTATATTGTAGATGTATGATATATATGGGGTTAATGTACTGGTGTATGTTTATATATAGTCCAGGGATTGTATTAAGAAATCTATACAACAGAATCATGCAAGAAGGGAGAAGAGTGATCACGTGACGTGATGGTTTTCTTATTTTCTTTCGAGGATTATTTTAAATATTTCCAGCGTATATATGTCTCATTTATCAGCTGATTTCGATTCCCCCTGGTTTGTATTTTAATCAGCTAGTAGACTGACCAATCAGCTGACACAGATAGTCAAATATGCTGAGCTATTTTATCATTCGGCTGATTCAAACGATCAATCAGAAGAACTATTTGATGAATCAGCTGATCCTGATGACCAATCAGCTGATTCACAAAGTCAATCAGATGATTCAGATTATCAATTATCTGATCCAGAAATTCAATCAGCTGATCCAGATGCTCAATCAATCAGCTAACTTTACGGATTAATCAGCTAAAATATTGATGATCAATCAGTATACCTTGCTGATAAATTGTTTGGTTCACCCGACCAATCAGCTGACCCAGGAAATTAATCAGTCAAAAATTTGTTCATTACACTTTATCATAACCAATTATAAATGAAAAATGAAGGAAGGAAGAAAGGAAGAAAGGAAGGAAGGAAGGAAGGAAGGAAGGAAGGAAGGAAGGAACGCCCCCTACTCCATCTTGATATTTTCTGCTCGAGGATTTCTCGTTGCAGGTCAATCCATTTCCGGAGTTTAAACTTTTATTTCCGATTCTTTTGAATATCAGAACTGATCTGTTTCGGGATCCAGGTTCAGATATATATAGGATAGGATTTAAGGATTTCTAGGATTAGGTTTCTTGAATTAGTGGGATTAGGTTTAAGTATTTCTAGGAAGTTTCTTGAAAATCTAGGATAGGGTTTTTTGAATATGTTGGATTGGGTTTAAAGATTTCTTGGATAACATTTCTTGAATCTGTAGGATTGGGTTTAAAGAATTCTTGGTTAACGTTTCTTGAACATATAGGATAGGTTTTAAGGACTTCTAGGATTAGGTTTATTGAATCTGTAGGATTGGGTTTAAAGATTTCTAGGATTAAGCTTTCTTGAAAATATAGGATAGAGTTTAAGGATTTTAAGATTAAGCTTCTTGAAAATCTAGGATAGGGTTTAAGGGCTTCTAGGATTAGGTTTCTTGAATCTGTGGCATTGGGTTTAAAGATTTCTCGAATATTGTTTCTTGAACCTGTAGAATAGGGTTTAAAGATTTCTAGGATCAAGTTTCTAAAATATATAGGATAGGGTTTAAGGATATTAGGGCTAAGCTTCTTAAATAGTGAGGAGGCTACTCATCTCTATGGAGAATTTCAATGCATGGCTTGGTTAAGATACTAGAATAGAATTTTTCTTAATAAAAGCATTCTAAGGAAATTATTATATAGGGAAAGGATTTATTAAAGTCAAGGTGTATAGCTAATAGAACATAAAGGTTAAATCTTCCATTAAACCCTAGAATTTATTTTTGTGGGAATTATTGAAAAACTCAGTTTTGTGCTTAGCCTGGGTTGGTTTTCTCCATATGAAGAGTAAACCCTGTTCTGTTGAACCCTGGTCCCTGGGAAAGTTTTGCAGGGAAAATGGGAATGTTGGCATGAGTCTGTTCTAAGGATTTGGCTGGGAATAGATGAGCAATACTGCAGGTTCAGAGTTAGCTCAGGGATAGAGATAGAACAGGGAGGGTTAGCTCAGGAATAGAGACAGAAGAATAGGGGTGGGTTAGCTCAGGGATAGAAATAGAACAGGGAGGGTTAGCTCAGGGATAGATAAAAAGCAGGGAGTGTACGTTAGTTCTGGGATAGATAGAAAGTTGCGAGGGTAAGCTCAAGGATAGAAGTAAAGCAGGATGGGATAGTCAAGGATAGATGTAAAGTTGCAAGTGCAGGAATAGATTTGTAGTAGGTAGGGCTAGCTCAAGGATAGATGTAGAGTAGGGAGGGTTAGCTCAAGGATAGATATACAGTAGGGAGGGTAAGCTCAGGGATAGATATACAGTAGGGAGGGTAAGCTCAGGGATAGATATGCAGTAGGGAGGGTTAGCTCAGGGATAGATATACAGTAGGGAGGGTTAGCTCAGGGATAGATATACAGTAGAGAGGGTTAGCTCAGGGATAGATATACAGTAGGGAGGGTTAGCTCAAGGATAGATATACAATAGGAAGGGTTAGCTCAGAGATAGATATTCAGTAGAGAGGGTTAGCTCAGAGATAAATTACAGTAGGGAGGGTTAGCTTAGGGATAGATATACAGTAGGGAGGGTTAGCTCATGTATAGATATACAGTGGGGAGGGCTAGCTCATGAATATTTAGTATGGAGGGTTAGCTCAGGAATATTTAGTATGGAGGGCTAGCTCATGAATATTTAGTATGGAGGGTTAGCTCAGGAATATATAGTGGGAGATAGAAGATATAGTAGGGAGGGTTAGCAAGTTGACACCTATAGTAGGGAGGGTTAGTTCAGGAATAAATAGTAGGGAGGGTTAGCTCATGGATATATATTAGGGAGGGTTAGCTCAGGAATATATAGTAGGGAGGGTTAGTTAAATAGTTCACATTACAAAATCTTGTCTAACTATAATAGTTTTTATAGAGGACTAGTAAAGGTTAAGAGTTTTAAAGCAAGTTGACACCTAAGCAGGTTTTCAAGTTGCCTAACAGGCTTGAAGATCATTGGAGTTCCCTTGGATTAGCTTGGATAGGACCAACATTTATTTAATTCATGAAANAAGGAAGGAAGGAAGGAAGGAAGGAAGGAAGGAAGGAAGGAAGGAAGGAAGAAATTAAGAACTTAAGAAATTAAGAAATTAAGAACTTGAGAAATTAAGAAATTAAGAAATTAAGAAATTAAGAAATTAAGAAAAGAAGAAATTAAGAAAGGAAGAAAGGAAGGGTAGGAAGAAAGGAAGAAAGGAAGAAAGGAAGGAAGGAAGGAAGGGTTTATATATGTATATATGAATGAAATGATACCATGTGTATGCATATCCAGGTCATTTGTGCACTCCCTGAAATTCTACCTGGTCTGTCTGTCTATCTACCTATCTACCTATCTATCTATCTATCTATCTATCTATCTATCTATCCTTGTGTTGCCTGTATAGTGTATATGGAAAGTACAACGGTAACCTGGTAGATATACTGTTAACTTTCAGCAGACAAGGGAAATCTTACTCATTCACTCGCTTATCCAATCATTCACTCACAAATTCACTCATTCGCTTATCCACTCATTCACTCACAGATTTACTCTCTCACCTACTCACTAAACCATACTAAACGCATTCTTACTCACCCATTCTCTAATTTACTTACTTAGATGTACGTAGTTACGTACTTACCTGTTATATAACTATCCGTTGCTTACTTACTTACTCACTTATTCTGTTGTGCTCTGGCACACTTGTTAGCTAATTTCCTTAGGTTTTCATTTACTTATCCATTGATCACTTACCTTTCACTACAGAAATTTCTTACTCGCTACTCGCCAGCCAGCGTAATGATAAAATAGTAAATTCCTAACATGAAAATCTTTCTGTTTGGAGCAAACTGAATTCATATTTGAAGCTGGGGGGAGGAGGAGGAGTGACTTCCGTCCCTCCCTCTCCGTCCCCTCCTCCCCGGCCCTAAGAAGAGATTATGAATATGAAAGTTCAGAATGAAAGGTGGAAGGAAGCTGAACTTTTATATAAGTTTGACCGTATTTGGTTCAAGGAAGGTAAATTAAACATTTATATAGTTGATAAATAGAGTTTATATTCTATCTAGTTTAGTGTGTAGTGTATGCATACAATGATAATGAATAATTAAACTTATGTTTCACATTATCCTCCCTGGCTGGATCATACAGAGATAAGTTTAGAAGTGAATTATAGAACAATATTGTAGGATTAGGATTCATATAAAATATATAGTGATAGTTTATAGGAAGGGACCTGGAGACCAGATCAAACCAATCCTTGAGATTAAACCAGGCTTTGTCTCCAGGTTTACTTTGTTCCTTATCCTCGCTCCAGTGTATCAGGGTTGGTTGGTCAATTCTTGGACTGTTCCAGTTCATAATTCTTGTTTAGCTCATATTTAGGTTGGGTTAGGTTGCCCTCTGTTCGAAGCATATTCAAATCATTCTGTTGGAATTTATAGTATCAATTTGTCCGACATTTTGTATAAATCCTCCCGGAGTTTCTTTTTGCATATTTCCGCAGATTTGTTGATTATTCAATTCTGCAGATAAACTTCAGCTTGAGGCAAAAGAGAACAATTGTGGCCAATTTTTTAGAGAAAATATTCTTAAATTTGCATTCACGCTTTGTTTCCATTTTGAAGATTTTTTTACATGGAAAGTTTAAATTGTGTAGAATTTGAATGGTAGGTGCGAGTACGAAGAAGGAGAGGAGACAGATAAGTAGAGAGATAGGATGTTTTTTTTGATGTAGTTACATACATACCAATAATGCCGCAGAACGGAGAGAAGAGAGTTCAAAAAAAAGGAAGAATTCGGCCGGAGAACGGAGGGGAAATGGGGAGAAAGGCGGATAACGGAGGGAAAGGGGTCTGTTTGAGTAGGAAATAGGAGACAGGCGGACAACGAAGGAGAAAGGGTCGGGTTTAGTGGGAAATAGGGAGAAGGGTGGACAACAGAGGGAAAGGGGTCGGGTTTAGTGGGAAATAGGGAGAAGGGTGGGGAGGAGAAGGGGTCGGGTTTAGTGGGAAATAGGGAGAAGGGTGGACAACGGAGGAGAAGGGGTCGGGTTCAGTGGGAAATAGGGAAAAGTGTGGACAACAGAGGGAAAGGGGTCGGGTTTAGTGGGAAATAAGGAAAAGGGTGGACAACGGAGGGAAAGGGGTCGGGTTGAGTAGGAAAGAGGGAGAAGGGCGGAGATCGGAGAGGAAGAGGTCGGTTTAGTGAGAAGTGCGGACAACGGAGGGAAAGAGGATCGGTATGGGAGCTTTCCGACCTGGAGTTTTTGCTTCTCCGGGTGTTAGCAAGGACGGATATAACAAAGACTAGGGTTTTCTCCATAAACCATGAGATTCTGAACCTGGTTCCTTGGAACTATATTATCAAACCTGACTTTCTTTTACACACACAACAATATATATGCTTATATATATATTAAAAAAATATATTTGTATATGTATATTTTTATATATTTATATATATATATATATATATAAATAATTTTTTTAAATTTTGTCCTTTATCAAAGCTATTTCCCTTTTCACTACATTTCTCTTTCTTTTTTACCCAACCTATGGATTTGCCTTTCTTGTAATCTTCCTTTCCTTTCTTACATTCTTTCTGTCCTTTCTCACAATTTTCTTTTCCTTCCTTACCATCTTCCTTTCCTTCACTCCATATTTTCCTTTCTGTCCTTACACCCTTCCTTTCCTTCCTTACCCTCTTCCTTTCCGTCCTAACAATCTTCCTTTCCTACTGTGAACTGTGTCTTTCCTTTCTAACACTCTTCCTGTCCTTCCGTACAATTTTCCTTTCCTTCTCAACAATCTTAGTTTCCTTCTTTACTACTGTTTTTCTTTGCCCCCCCCCCCCAAGTCAAATATTTCATATTTTAGTAAAGTAGAGTTCCACCTGATAAACTATACCATGGTGTTTTAATATAAATAACACCTGAAAATAGTTTTTAATATTCTTTATTAATTCTTTTTACTTTAACGTAATATTAGGCGACCTTTGAATTAACAGTGCACTTGAAGAATATCCACATTTTCTGAAAAATACATAGATTTATTTCCTAGATTTTAATATGCTCTTTATCCCTTTCAGATAATGTTTAAGAAGAATTTTTAATTCAAGGTGTAAGTAAAAATGTTTAAATTTACCTAATTATTATTTTGAAATCAATATAGAATACAGTTTAAAGGTTTTTAGTTTATAAACTGTAGATTTAAATACTTTTCTGGTCGTTACACCCGCACCATTTCTATTATTGCAAAAGTATTGCTCGGAACCACATTTTTGGCACGTTTGCAAAACAATTTTTCGCACTAAAGTTAGACAAAACAAGGCGAATCTTTGAGTTAGTTTTGCCAAAATACCTCATGCATGAAATCTTCCTCCTGGATGGAGTTATATTAAACATTTAGAACATTCTATAACCGGGATGTAATGTTGCGATGGTGACGATAAGGAGATTTAATTTTAATAATCAAAAATTGATATATTTTTAAGAAAAATTTTATGATGTATATAACAAAGATTTTCTTTCTTCGAATTGAAATTTTAAAATTCAAATTGAATTCTAAACCTTATTGAGGTTTATATATTGTGAAAAGATTTAAAATGCAGTTGACATGAAATTTAAAATCCGACTGAGTTGAAAACAGAACAAGCGCAAACCAGTTCCTTTATAAGAAGGGGGAAACATATGTGAAAAAATTAACAGTCTGTATTCAAAACTTTTAAAAATTATTTTTCTAACTTTCTTCATTTTTTTTATACAAGCTCTATAATATTATTATTGACATCCATTAATTTTTCTCTTTTCATATAATCCACGAAATTAAGACTTGATTTTTTATATTTTCAATAAACTTTTCCTTGGAAAACATTAGGATTAACTAATATTGATTTTTTCGTGTTCATTATGAAGTATAAAATTTATTTTAATATTTTTTCTTTTTTTCAGTGAGCTTGTGGATGGGAGTATATGTCAGAATCTACTAGTAGATGGAAGCACTGTAACCCTTCTACCTAGAGCTGAAACAGGACTTATTGTAAGTTTTAACAAAATCCTGGAGAAATACTTTCACGGATTTTCTTCTTTCTGTGGTTCTTGTCGAGTTGAGGTTTAGGGGGGGGGGGTAGAAACCGTATCATCCTGGGAATATAAGGAGGGATAAAGTAGCCATATCATCCATTGTTTGAGGGGATAGGTGCTTGGCTTGCTCAGGTTGCTTTAACAAGATATTATTATTGTCTCACGACATTTATTAAGAGATTGAACTTTATACTCAGGAGTTGTTGATAATCCAGAGTAGAGCCTGGCTAGGTAGAAAAACAAGTATCCAGTCAACGTGTTTTCAAATCTTGATTTTAATCTTGTATTTTACTGGTTGTTAAACGTCACGTCTATATTTTATAATGCAACTTTATTTACTCACTTTAAAAAAATTTTATTTTGTTATACGAATTTTTCCAAAGAACACCAAGGCAAAATTTACTCAAAAAAACTTTTAGTTCGTCAGATTTTACCTGAATTTTTAGTTTGGCAAATTTATGCTTACAATGATGCAATGATACAATGATACAATGATACAATGATACAATGATACAATGATACAATGATGCAATGATGCAATGATACAATGTTACAATGTCACAATGATACAATAATGCAATGATACAATGATACAATGATACAATGATACAATGATACAATGATACAATGATACAATGATACAATGATACAATGATACTTAAATATGGATAAAAAATTATTTGTACTAAACACGTTGTAAGAAGAAGTGGATTTAAAGGTCAAGACTGTAGACTTGAATACAAGAGGTCTATTCTTGAATATACATATTCCACTTTATAAACCTTTCATATTTTATCAATTTTAAATCTGGGTTGAATTCTTCACTCCTTATAGTCCTCCTCGCAGTTCTATTTCTCCTCAGGCTAACCCTCATCCCCCCCCCNAGAAGTATAGTTTAGAAAGGATAGAAGTATAGTTTAGAAAGTAAAGAAGTATAGTTTAGAAAGGATAGAAGTATAGTTTAGAAAGTAAAGAAGTATAGCTTAGAAAGGATAGAAGTATAGTTTAGAAAGGATAGAAGTATAGTTTAGAAAGGATAGAATATTGGAAAAGATTTCACAAATCTAAATTTCAAAAGAAAGAAAGTCTGAAAACTTTGTGAAAATATCTTATTTACATTTGAATATATTAATCATTCATGAGACGAATATATTATAATATCTTTCAAAGGAGGGAATCGATTCAATTCAGATTGTCTTATTATTGTGGACTTAAACTAAGTTATAACTAGTTTTATTTTTCTTATTTTTTGACCTTATATCATTAATTGTGGTAGAAAAGAATCATCAAAACACGAAAACAGATTCTGAATAAGAACATATTATTAACGTACAGAATTTTTTTAAAATTTTTATTTTTGTTAACGTAAAATAATATTCTCTCACTGCTCTGCTCTTCCCGCCATTTTTTTCTTCTCCTTGTAGATATTTGCTCTTGTGGTTTACATTTTCAAATGTCCTAAAATTCCTAAAATTTCTCGAGAGACGAGTCCCGGCAACCGCCCCTGCCCCCCACCCCTCCTTTTACGGCTTGGCTTGAATTCAACAAGCCAAGCCGAAGTGAATTGCAGCCAAAATCCTCCTTCCGGGATTTGGACCTGTTTTTTCTCCGTTCTAAAACTTTTTTAGGAACGGTTTGGGAAAGGGGGGGAGCCTTTCGGATTTACGGGGGGGAGGGGGTGTTATCATTTGTTAATATTTTAAGCGTTGTAAATATATTTCTCACAGTCAGCTGTTTAAAAATTTCTACAGGATTCCCTTCCTGGAGGCGGTTTTGTAGCTTGCATTCCTAACTTCTCATTCTTCTAGTCCTACTTGATCCATAGTCAATCCTTTTTCGAATCATAAACGATCCTTGATCCCTGTTCGAGTTTTTTCGATCCCTATTGCATTTTCCCTTTCTTGGTGAGATTGCTCGTGTATTCTCTAATTATTGAAAATTGCAATTTTCTCTCGATATTAATGAGAAATTTTGCAGGAAAAACTTTGAATTGATGTTTTAAGGTATCTCTAATCAATACTGCTTGTATTTACTGCCTGACTGCTTGGCTTGGGAAGATAAAATTACAAGCACCGGGTTAGAATCTTTAGCTTCAAATTTTACATTGACTTTTTCAATCCACTCTGTTTCAACCTTGTTGGTTGGCTTGAAACTAGCCTGAAATTGGCCTGTTAAATTTCTTGGTTCTTACTTTCTCGTGAAGGTGCATGTTGCGCAGTTTAGAAGAACAATTTCATTTTTGGATTGTTTTCTCTTATCTGAGACAGGGAGGATAAATTTATGGGTGAAAGGTTCGGACTCTTTACTTTATCCACTTATATTCTTTCCAGAACTAAGAATATCCACCAAAAAGCTGGAATATCCAAAAATAGGTTTGTTTGTACCCTAAGGGGATATTAAGTGGATATGGAATACTAAATAAATTTTGTGATTATATCCAAGAAGGATTGGGAATATACAAGAAGGATTAGATATAAGAAGGATTAGGAATATCCAAGAAGGATTCGGAATATCCAAGAAGGATTGGAAATATATAAGAAGGATTAGGAATGTCCAAGAAGCATTTTGAATATCCAAGAAGGATTGGGAACATCCAAAGACAATTGGAAAATCGCAATAAGGACTAAGAATACTTATGAAGGATTGGGAACACCCTACAATGAAGAATTACGAATACCAAAGAAGGATTGGGAAAATCCTGTGAGGGGAACATTTGAATTTTGAAGGATTCAGATTTGAATTGTAGCCGAGGTTGAAATATAAGGGTTAGAGCTTAGTTTAAGGTTTAGAGGTTTAGGCAGATGCGAATTCAGCCTTGGACGGTATTCAGTCGACGAGGGTAGGAGGGGGGGGGGGATACAGATGTTCGAGGGAGAGGTGGTGTATTTATAATATAATGGGGTGCCGAGGGGAGGGGGGGGGGGCGTTTTGGGAACATTTTGATTTCCCTGGGAGAATTTGTATTCAAGGGGGGGAATTAGTATAGGATAGGAATGGAGCAGTTTACAACTAACAACAGTTATATTTTATCATACAGGCGCCATCATTCTTATACAAGTAAAAGCTTATCAGCAATCTTTATATGATATTATTTAAATTTTTCATTTTTTTACAAGTTATCTAACTTTCTATCTAGCAAGGAATACTAGCTATCTATCTAGAAATGAATACTAGCCATCCATCTAGAGAGAAAAGTTAGCTATCCATCTAGCAACGAAAACGTGCTATCTATCTAGCACTGAACACCAGGGGTCAATATAATTCCCTTTTCAATCCCATTTGGGATTGACAAATTTGAAAGAAATGGGGGCAAATTCTTTAATTGGGGGCAAATTTTTTTTATATGATAATTTAAAAAAAAATTGGGGGCATTTTTTTTAAAAATTGGGGGCATTTTTAAAAAAAATTGGGGGCAATTGGGCAAATGTGTGAGTTTTTTTTTAAAAATTGGGGGCATTTTATTTAAAAATTGGGGGCATTGGGGCTAATGTGTGAGTGGAATTTGAAAAAAAAATTTTATCTGGGGGCATTTTTTTTAAAAATTGGGGGCATTTT